>NW_028279381.1:0-189873 GCF_059751315.1 Micrasema longulum | reverse complement strand
TTTCATGGTCCCTTTTGTCCCTCAGCCCCACCATAATAGTGCAGCCCGAGTTGCTGTTCTTGCACGGATATTTCAACTTCTCTGCAACCTGAAAAATTTAATCAGCGTCATTGTCTGTCATATCTTAACAGCATCCAATTTTTACATTGTTACATAGCCGGCCTCGTGGTGTAATGGTCATCGCGTTTACCTACCTTGCAAGAGGTCTCGGGTTTGATTCCCGACATGGTTGATATGAAATATTTATTTAAATTCTCAAGGATTTCTCACCAAGTACGTTAGAACAGAAAAAATACAAACATTATTGCAACATGCGGTAATAACATTTTTGTCAATTTTTGTATAATTTTAATATTAACTCTTTAAGATCTATTAGTCACTAGTAACCTTTTTATTATATCACAAATATTATTTTAAGAGTATAAATACAGAAGAAGAAATCTAAGATACGGGGTTTAAAGATGTAAAATAATTAGTAATTTTTCTTCGGGAGAACAAGTTTTAATAATCCAGCTTGCTATAGGAAATTATGTTTTAAACTAAATATGATGTTAATTTATTAACACAAGAAATGCAAACGATGGTTTAAGATGTAGTTTTTATAATACAAATGTGACAGATATGATGTAATGTAAAACATTATAATCAATTTCATTAAAACATGGTAAGCTGCAAATAATCACTCATATGGACGATTCACTTCTGCAGTCAACACTAAAAGTACATTCGTTGGTGCAATGCCATCCCAATTAGATTTGAGTATGCGCTAAACATTGGATTTTGACAAAAAACTTTTTCATAAATGATAAGGGTGGTAAATATAACCAAAACAAACCAAATAAAAAAAATTACAAATGGAATAAATTATAATTACATAATAAACTGAAGTTTATATTATGAAAATTAATTTAATAATGATTTGTCTTTCATGGGTTTATCTGCTTAAATACTTTCTAACTAAGTAATTTCTTTTAATAAAACTCAATAATAAACAGGAAAAAGTTGCATAATTGGATGCCATTTTAAGTCATTCACATTCGGGAATCTCTGACAGAAACAATGACCATTCAAATCTGCCAAAATATTGTTATGTATGGATTTTGCAGTTAAAGAATACACTAGAGTTGTTTAAAATTATTTCCAGTTTAAAAAATCATTTTCAGTTTTGAAAAATAATAAAAATCATACGTCCAGATATGTGTACCCAGCGAAGCTAGAGGTTAAGCCTGTCAAAACTTATATTTATTATGAGTAAATAAGATTGAATCCAATTGGAAGTCATAAACATACAAGTAGGAAATTAATGTAAGGGTAATGGAATTACTTTTTCCATAGCCAAGTTTCGACTGGAACTCAAGTTGGCTCTGCAAGTGGGGCAGGTGGAGATACGCTTGCGACAGGGTCGGCAGAGGAGGTGTCCTCGCTGGCACTGGTAGATGGGAGGGGGCATTACTTCCCAGCACACTGGGCACTCCAGGAGACCCAGCAATATCTACGCATAATTGGAACAGTACACATTATTTCTTATTTATCACATTTACGCAAGGATAGATATAAATGTTTGTAATGTAGTATATTTCTATTTTATATATTGTACAATGGTATTATTATGGTAAATCAAAATAAGGAATATTTAAACGAACAACTCCATATCAAAAGCATTCAGACGGGTTGTTGTTCCATGGGTCCCTGTCATCAAGGACCCTGGATCAGGAGGTCCGAGCCTCAAACCCTGATCTACTACAGCTAGTTTTCTATTTTTTCCCACGGTTATTTACAAAGTAAGATCAGTGAAATAACATGTTTTTAAAATACAGAAGGTAAATTTATCTACTGAATACAGCCCAGAAGTTGCCATACATTACACAATATTTGATTATTTTTGATGAGGTTTGTAACTACATTGTATCTATATTAAACAAAACCTAAAAAATTAACTATTCATGTATTTGCAGTCAAAGGGTGAACTGGGCTATGGTCCCGTGGCTAGTGTTGCAGACTTATGGATCAGAGGTCCGAGTTTCCAACCCTACTCTAACAACTTGATTCCCATTTTATAATAGTGATTTATTTACAACTTACTTAAAAAACATATTTTTTATACCTCATTTAAGTTTCCATCTTGACTTAGTAGAATTTCTGAAAAAAAAAACATTGCATTGTGTTTTTTAAAATGTTTATCTCAATTGGCATGTTACATTGAAACAAATGATTTTTTATATGAAATGTTCAATATGTACGAACCTTGTTTATCTTTATTGTTTGCAGATTTAATTTCCTTAGATGGAAAAACATTGGATCGCTCCGACATGGGACTATTAGTACCGTTTTCCAAAGGATTAGAGCCATTTCCCTAAAAAAAAAGGTTACACACTTCTATATTGATAGATATTTCAGGAAATAGAGAACCCCTTTGAGAAAGGAATATGGAAGTCGAGACATTTCCAAGGCCAACCCTTTGTTACATTCGCCATTCTAGCTATTTCCTCAATTCTTCAATTTGTTGAGTTTTGTGGTTTAGTTCTGTATATAAATGATTACATGCAAAAAAAGATGAACCTTTACAGGTGGATAGGGCCTTACAACTCTAGTATATAATATAGTCATACAAAACTAGTCCTGTTTGGGTGGGTAGAGCGAAGAGCATCAGTTACTGAAGACTCCGGCGTAGATTTAATTGAGTTGCTCCATCAGCTAGGTGAGCGACCTTTGGATTTTCTTCCTCCCGATCTGCCATTCACAATGAGCTTTTCGAGGCTGTCTGGTTCTCTCCCGGAGATGAGTCCAAAATATTGTATGATTCGCCTGCAACATTTAGTTGACAGTCGATCCCCAATATTTTATTAATGAATAAAAATACTGAATGCAGTATGTACATATTTGTACGCTTGCCGTCCATGGAATCCGGAGCATTCTTAACCAGCATCACATTTTGGATGCATCAATCTTTTTTCTCTCTGACTCTCAATGAACATGTTTCTACTACGTATAGGAATATGGAGAAAATCAGAGTTTTGACAAGATGAACCTTCGTATTTTTGGTAATGCTTCGATCCTTCCATATCTTGATGAGTCTCCCCATTGTCCCTTTAGTCATAGCGATCCATCTTTTAATTTCTTTGTCACAACCGCCGGTGTCACCGATGTTTGAGCCCAAATAGACAAAGTAGTGCACTTTTTCAAGATGATTTAATATGGTTCATGAAGGAAGCTTATTGGCTCTATCGATCACCATTAGTTTGGTCATACTTTGGTTGATACTCAAACCGAGTGCCAGGCTTTCTCTCTCAATACGATCTAAAAGTATCTTCACTCACAAGTTGCCACCAGTGTTGTCATCAGCAAATCACAAGTTTGAGATTTTTCTACCTCCATTACTGAAACCAGCCTCCCAGCCATCTAGAGCTTTTCTTATTATAAACTCTCCATATATGTTGAAGAGACCAGGGAAAGTATACATCCTAGAAAGCCATCAGATAATGCGTTTTTATATCTGATCATAGCAGAACTCTTTGTGCAGAGGCTATTTAATAGAAATTTTATATTTGAAGCACTAACTTTGTGGTTATTCATTATAATAAAATAAATAGAACAACTTGGTTTTTAGCCACTAGTTTTATTTTTTTTTCCACCGACCGGTTTCAAAGCAAACCAGCGTCTTCATCAAGGTTTACGTAACTAAATACGTACGTTACGTAAACATCGGTCAGCGGAAAAAAAAAAATTGTGGTTAAAAACAAAGTTGTTTTATTTGATTTTTTATTGCTATTTGATAGATTTATTTATTGGCGGACTTATACATTCCATTCCAACAATGGCAAACAAATTTTCTTATACTAAATACAGGTACAAATTAAATAAAATACATATAAGAATATAACTATGTATGACAAAAATATAACTATATACTGGTCTATAAAAGTCTAGATCTTGTCTCTAATTTACAATGCGATAGTATCAGGTGTTTGGGGATTCTCATTTCCAGTACTTTCCACAATTCACTCCACTTGACACAATCAAAGGCCTTACTGTATGCAGTCCATAAAACAAAGTATAACAGGTGTATTGAACTCTCTACTTTTCTCAATTATCTGTTTGATATGTTTTATTGTTATAGATTTAGATTTAATATTTAAAAAATTAAAAACCTGTTGATCGATTTTCACTGGTGATATCAAAACTGATTCTCTTGCCAAGGATGAAGGTGGATCTAGAAATATTAAGTAAAATGATTATTCACAAGTTTGACAATTTCAAATAAAATTAAAAAATACAAAACAGCTTAAACTTTGAAATTTCAAACCCTTTACGGTCTGAGAATATTTTAATAATGAATATTTTTCAACAAAAATAATATTTTAGGTTAAAGCAATACCACCTAGATTCAAGGCCTGGGCACTGGAAACAAAATGACTGAAGACCCAAGAGCCTAACTCTAAGAAGAGTCTGTTTTTTTTTTATTTTTACAAAATGTCAAATGTATATTATGTTTTGTTTTGAGTATCATCTACATAACATCAAAGATCACACCATATTACAAATAAATATAATAAAGGCAATATTTTTTTTATAGCACATATCAATACTACTTTTATACAATAATTTATGGCGGCCTCCGTGGTGTAGTGGTCAAGACGCTTGACTCACGCACGGAAGGTTCCGGGTTCGATTCCCGGTGAGAACACAAAAATTAAAAATGTGATTTTTCTCAAGCCTGGGTGCTCTGTGATGTAATTCACCACTGTAATTAGGCCTCCTGGCCTGTTGTGGTGCAAAAAAAAAAAAAAAAAAAAATGTAATGTAAATGTAATGTAATACATTGTGTTTTAGGGCCAGATTGTGAAATTTGAGAGGAACATTACTCACAATAAACTTTTTTTTGAAATCCCAATATATATTTTTTTAAACATCTCTTTTTTATGAAAATTTTTATTTATTACAATTTGAAAGTGGAGAGAATCCTTTATGTCTCAGCTGGAAAGACTCACATCCCCTCTACAAACATACCACAGCTTCAAACACCAACCAACTGCGTCCCCAGTTTGTTGTGTATCGCTTTATCTGTTGTAATTTTTTGTCGTTTACTTTCAAGTGATTCTATTTGGCTTTGTAAGATCCTAACTGAGCCGAACGCAAACGATTGTTTCTGTAAGCGAATGAAATAAGTTGATTTTATTCTCACGCACAGCTGTTACGCACACGGCAGCGCTCCGCTTAAAGGTATGTGTATACAAAATACATATTTAATCTAAAAATTTAAAAAAAATAAAAAAATATTAGGAAATTTTTTAAAGTGCCTACATCGTAAAAAATGTTCCTCTGAAGTTTTGCAGTATGGCCAGTATATATATGAGGTATAATTCGGTTTAAAAGTATTTTTTTAACTTACTTTGGAGTATTTAGTTAGTGGAAGATGTTTAGCTAAGAGGTAATTAGGAAACACGAAAGTGTGAACATTTCCATGAGATTTATAATTTTCGTCTCACTTGAGAACACAATATTTAATAACCAAATTTATACAGAAAAAACATCTTTAGGTACACTGGAATAGTTTTTACAATTTTTAAAACAAAAATCTTGAAGTAGACTCTCATAGTCCCTTTAAGCAAATTTTGCTACTAGAGGCGCCTGCCAGAGCCCAGGCCTTTATAGACAGTACCGGTTAAAATAGCACAAATATTTTATGTGAATATTTTACACTTCTACTTGCTTGTTTGACTAATTAGCACTTTTCATCTTCTAACAGTCATCAAGATTTATTTTATAAATTGTATGAAAGTTATAGTGAAATTCTATAGATAATAATTGTCAATAAAACGAAAAAAAAAATTAATTGTTGTCTAATTTTGCTGTCCAATTAGTCAATCCTTTAATACCTAAATTAATTCTTGTGGGTATAAACAATATTTTTTTAAATTAACACTAGGTCTCAAATTGATAATAAATGGACAAAATTTGTGAAATGTGTGTTATTTTTTTATAACATAATACTGTGTTTATTCAATTAAAAAAAGTCTTTTTTTAAGTAATAACTTCCCTTAAAATCATTAATTAAATCCTTTCATTTAAAAGGACAACAGAAATTCTGGAAGAAATCTTACAAAAAAATTGACATTTTGAATATGCTGTGTGCAACGGGGCTTTTGTTGAATATGTTTTTTTTTAATGACAGCTATAGTTGTGAAGAATTGATTTATTACTAACCTTCTAGAGTTTGTGTAGATACAGGATAAGAATTACGATTTCCATCACTAGTTTCTGAAATTGTATCACTGGGAATTTCTGGAATTTCATCAATTAATCTATTTTCAATATTGGCGGGAAGTTGAGAAGTTGAGGCAGAAAGCTGCATTTCTGCTAATACTGTAGTGGCAATCAGTTCTTGAGAAGTTTCGTGTTCCTGGAAAGAATTTATCACACATTAGATATCTTTTAATATTCAACCACTCTTGCTATATTTGTATGGTACAAATATGAATTGATGCAAATACTCACTCTATTAGAAATTGGATCACTTTCTAACCAGGTATTGTTAGAAGGATTATGGTTGTTGTAAATGGGATAGTGTCGTCCTCTGAGCAAACTAAAAATAAAATAATGTTCAACGTATTTTTTTAATTAAGTATCAATGCTTGTTAAAAATAATGAGGATGTTGAATGCTACCAGAAGAATTGAAAAAATATTTTCATGTACACAGTTATAATAAAAACATTTAATTCTAAAGCAAAATTTCTCTAAAATCTATAAAAAAATATAGTAAATAAGTTTAAAATTAAACACATTTCAAATGGCCAATTAATTATTTATATTGTCATAACAGTGATAAATTGTGTATTTATTATTTATCATCGTTTTCCTATTTCCTGCCTCTTAGTACGTCAATCATACACAGCTTCAGCTTTTTTTAAATTAGTAAACTCTGAATGAAATTTCCACATTCCGGTATTTTTTTAAATACAATCAATGAATAATGTAATATTATTTATTGAATCGGAATTTGCTTTGCAACGCTTCACTAAGTAGGACTCTGAGTGCTTTTCTGAAATTATAGTTGTCTTCCTTTAAGAATAAAATATGTAACACTAATAACAAAGATTTTATTTAAAAAATAATTCAATAATGCACGAAATCAAAAAGGAATTTCCGGAACCTTAGAAAATAATGTTTTGAGAGGTTGTCATGTATAGGTATTTAAGTTCAAACAAAAAAACTCAAAACATTATTTTCAATATTGTGAACATAAATAATTATTAGACTTACTTTCGAAGTTTTCCAATTTTACTGTAAATAAGAACATTATCAATATTGCTCAATTGGGAGGTTGGATCTTGATTTGAAGAGTTTCCATTTAAACCATGTCCTGTAAGCAAATAAAGCTATACAATATTTTACTAAAAGTTAGAGAACAGGTATAGAGAATATCGAAAATTTAGCTGGAGAACCATTCGGTCATTCTACAGAAATCAGAAATCAGTTTACACGATAGTAGCGAAAATATGATTAACGATAAGTGTCAACTATCTGCTTTATTCCAGGTATCCAACCAAACAATGATGGGTTATGACTAAGAGCCGGATGGTTGGTAGCAAAACTGCATAGTACGGTGTTACTCACGTAGGGAGGTGTTACTCAGTAAAATATTTTAGTACGTTTTATTTTATTTTAATTGAAAAACACAGTACCTAAACACACTTGTATCTACTTGTTAACTTGATTTTGTCCAAAAAAAAACACGCAATATTATTTCAGATTTCTAAAATTAAATTTGAACATTATATTTTTTAAATCCCACTAACTCCCAATTAAAATTCATTGTCTTAACGAAAGAATCGGACGACTTCTGGAAAATTTTATCTAAATCCAGTATTTTTACTAAGCATAGGCAGCACAATTTTTTTAATATGCCTTTATTCATAATACTCAAACATTTTGTAAGTATGCCTTTATTCATAAAAACATTTTGAGGGGGAGTAAAGACACTCCCATTCATAAGGAGTGATTGGGGAAAATCAAATTTTTTCTTTAATTTAAATAAATATTGAGTTTTGAGAATAGATGTCTCAGAAGAATTTAGAGTGTGCGGTGATTCGACTTTGTAAGGAATGAAGTAATAATAATATGAACGCAGCGAACTTCGATGACAGTTGTCATCAAGCGGAGGCATTATTAGCTTGGCCATATACTGTGGATGCCTCCTGAGAGCCTAACTACGCTTGGCAACTTTATCAGGTTCTCGACGTCCTGGACGTCCACTGCCGACTGTTTATCGGCAGTTCATGTCAGAATGGACGAGAAACAGATTTGGGAGGATGCACAGATTCTGGTAGCCAACAGAGATACCTGGAGGATCTTTGTGGACACCATATGCTCCAACTAGAGAGTGGACGTGGAATGTGGAATGATGATGAAAAGGGAGTCAGGGATCGAGGCACAGAACACACATATTTCGAGTGATTGAGTAAAACATAAATAAAAAAGGGAATTTGTTAACGTATTGTTAAAAATGAAGTTAGAAGTCATGAAGCGGAAAAATAATTCTTAGTAAATAACAAAGTTTCTTTGAAAGTACAATTATTTCAAACAAAGTATTTTAGAAATTACTCTTGAATATTTTCCGCGTAATTCCCAATATTAAAAGTAATTGCTTGGTTTAAGAGCTGACTGAATTCTAAGAAAAAGTTTATTTTAAATAAAAAATTTCCATCAAATAATTATTCTTGGAATTAGTCTGTATTTAATTAATATATTTCTGTGAGAAAAGTAGAATTATGAAAAAAAAGACATACTTATGGATTTGTATTTTTAGGATTAATTTTTTTATAAATCTTGGGTAAAAGGAAATTTATGTTTAAAAAAAAAAAAAAAAATTAAGCTAAATATTTTAGTATTATAAATATTTGTAAAAGGCAGATTTGCCGTTTATGTTAATAAAATAAAATAAATACACTAAAGAAAACCGCATTGCTGCACAACGTTCAGGTTTTAATAATAACAAATTCCTTTAAAAAAAAAAAAACTTTTCAACAATTTCTAATTTCATTGTACACACATTAATTTGCTTGTCAAGAAAGTTTAAATTTTAGGGTAAAAGCTGGTGCAAAACAAAATATGCACTGTGACGATTGGTGCATGCGTGAGTTAACAAGAAAGTTGTCTGCTAAGAGTCAAACTTGCTAGATCTTTTAGCGAGAGTATGGAATAAAATATGCATTATGTTGAAATGAATCCTTGATTCCTTGTATTACATATTTTTACTATCAAAGATTTATTTACACATATTTTTGTTTGGCAGTGCACTGCATGTATGCACATACTAAGACATCCCTTTGATTGGTATGCCTGTATATTGTTGCGTATGTATCGATATATGCATTGATATGCAGGTAGATACAAATAAACTAACCTATGACATTATAATATGTTGTTAGGTACTTACTTGATGTGCCTACGTAATCATGGTGCATCAGGACATCAGAAGGGTTTGGTATGGACGACACTAGGACTGCGGAGTATCCGGAAGGGGCAGAAGATGATGTCCCTTGTTCATCCAACAGAGACATGAATTTGGACCTTTTAGAAGACATTAAAGAACGCTTCCAAGCAGGAATAAAACTATTGTCTTGGGAATCACCTTAAGAAAAATGAAATACTAAATTAATATTTATTTGATTGTATTTTTGATACAAGCACACAAAACAAACGTAGGTATATTAATAAACATTTTAGTATTCTACCAGATTTTTTGCTTAGGCAAATTAGACCAAAAAAGGTGACCGAGAGAAAAAAAGTCCGGAGGGGATAAATTTGGCAAGAATGTTTATCGGTGTCTACTGCATAACATAATAAAAGTCCTCTAAGGTGGGGGTGCCCTAATGATGGGGGGAGGGTTTAAAGGTTGCTTTTCACTATTTTTACAAATATGTCCAAAATTATCAGTCACAGTGAAAAATATTGTACAACAAATTAAAATAAACAAAATTATCTACAGAAACTAGTCTACACAGCCAGATTATTTTCACTAGAAAAATCTAACTTGCCTGGGCTAGTATCGATCAATACAAAACAAATTTGCAATCACAATTCATTTTAATATGAAAACAGTAATAGATTTTAAAAATATATATTTTTTTAAAGAATAACCCACTAAGTCTTTTTTCTAGAGGCTTGTCAGCAGGTGGGAGAGAAAGGAAGACACGAATAATACACCATAAAGACAATATGAATAAATTTAATGGAAATGTAATATTAATATATTTGTATAATATATATAATAATAAAAATGATGATATCAAAAGAAATTCATAATTATTTCTACTAATATTTTTACTTCGTATAATTTTATTTATAGCTAATTCCTGAAACATAGATAAATACACACTTCTTTTATGATTTTTTTATTACTGTTGTTGAATAATAACTGAAATTGACTGTCAATATTTTAAAGTATAAAATATTATTATTCAATTAATCCCATGGTTATATTGTAAATCTGTATTTAAGCTTAAGTATATCCAGCGTCAGATCTAAGGGGATCTAGCGCCCCGTCACTCAATAAAAAGGGATGAGAATATACGAGTTTGTATATTCATATGAGCGTGTTATACTCCCTTCCCCTGTCAGGGAGTGTCTGGTTCTTTGTGCCGAGTGAATCTACGATAGGTCCGGCTCCGGTATATCCAGCATAAGGGTGCGAAAATATTGCCAGTTGAATTTAGAAAAAAGGGTAACAAGAAAGGCAACGCAGGTATAGGGTGCGGCGGGGGAGGCGGACATCGATACTAAATCAATTTAGCATAAAAATAGAAACCTTATGAGATGCCTAAAACTATGGTTTATTATGCCATCCAAATTTTGACAATTTTTGTTAATGCAAAATTGAAGCCGAAAACTGATTTTTGAGAAGAAAGGTGTCATCATATTATGCAAGAGTGATGAAGCGCGTTTCAATCTCAATGGAATGGTCAATAAGCACAACTGTAAGCGAGTACTGAGCTGTGGAAAATTCCAGTACTCTCCATCGAGGACCTTTTTACAGTCCGAAAGTGAATGGCGAATGACCAGTCCCCCGTGCATACATAATTGATGGCGATTAGAAGATGGCAAGATTGTAAGAGTAACCTGACTGTTAAATTGCGATGGTTTTTATTTGCTTCCTGAGCTTCAAAGGATTGATCTTCGCAATGTGTGGTTCCAACAAGATGCGGCTACAGTTCATATTGCTGTTTTTAGAGACATATTCCCTGACCACCTTATTTCACAATTTGGTTCACGTAATCCATGTTCCGTGGCAACCAAGGTCACTCAAGTTGTCCACATGTGACTTTTTTTTAAGGGGATTCTTAAAGGCACGTGGGTTTGGGTCAAGACCTCGCACATTGGACGCATTGAAGGTTGAAATTCTTTAGAAAATTGTCACAAACAGTTGTCGGAGAATGGAGGGAAATTTTCAACCGCTTTAATTTTGCATCAACGAAAATGGAAATCAATTTAATGAGGAATTTTTTCGAACTATAGTTTAAAGCATGTTATAAGTTTGCTATTTTTCAATAAACAATTATTACAAATGAAGTACACATTTTTTAAATTTCCACTTCCCATGTATATTATTTATATTACGTTAGTGCTTACCAGAACTAGAAGTATCAGATTGGTCACCCATGGAGATAATTCTTTTCCAAGATTTTTCCATTATTTTTGTTGGTTCTTAACACAAAAAATTGATTGGAGATGTAGCATGTACAAAATGTCAGTAATAAAATATTATTTTGCCACGCTAAAAATCTATTAAATCAATTCCAGTAGAACTAAAAAAAAGAAGCATACTTTTTACTTTGAAATACATAGCGTATAGTCGCGGAGAACATTGGCCGACAAAATTAAATAAAAAATAACGTCGATGGCAAAAATGAGCCAATAATGTTTACAAGACATATTTTATAATTACCACAGTCGTATATTTATTTCGTAATTTTAATTACTAGTAATCATTGACAAATTAGAATTAAAATGAGCAATCTTTCATTCTTTCACCCGTCGGTTTATTTTAATTTGGACCCCATAAACCAGGAAAATTCACTCGGGCCATTCGGATCCGTAAGAAATAAAAAACATTCGGATTTCGGATTCATTCGTCCATAGATTAAAAAAACGAAAGCACAGATCATACCGAACACCACAAAGACTCAAGGCCTGATCACTGAAATGATGAGGGCCATTTTTTGAAACGTCAATAAATTTTAGGTTATGAACAGCTTACTTTATCACGTGGGGAAAAATAAAAAATAAAATGTCGTCATAAATGGGTAGTTTGTTTATTGATATTGTGGTGAGATTGAGAAAAATTGAGATGAGATTTAATTATCTCGGAGGCTGTAAAATCATGTTCCGCGTTCGCGCGTATGAATATACGGAAGCTGTCCATTTTTCCGCTAACTGAGAGAAACCGGGAACATCCACCAATCGGAAACTTGAGATTAAATAGAAAACCGCGTCTTCCTGGTGCCCTATCGGATATGTAGGATAAAAATTTGATTCGCCATATGTTTTCTCTATTTTAATTCTCGTGATGAAATGTTTTTCTTTTCTTTTTTTAATATTAAGTTCACAGAATGTTTAAATGTTTTTATTTTCTTTTTTAATATTAATTTCACAGAATGTTTAAATGTTTTTCTTTTCTTTTTTAATATTAAGTTCACAGATTGTTTGAATGTTTTTATTTTCTTCTTTCATATTAAGTTCACAGATTGTTTAAATGTTTTCTTTCCTTTTTTAATATTAAGTTCATAGATTGTTAAAATTTGTTAAAATTTTTATTGTTTAAATGTATACTATGTATTGTTACAAGAAATGTACTATTTTTTTTATGTACCGTCCCAAATGAGTTTTCTCGTACAACTCCTGGGAATATAATATCATGATATTCATGTCTTATATGTTTTATAATAAATAAAAAAAAAAAAAAAAAAAAAAAAAAAAAAAAAAAAAAAAAAAAAAAATGTTATTCTAATTAAACCTAAATTAATTAAAGGCCCAAAAGAAAATAAATAAACTGAAATCTATCCTGAAAACATGGAATTTGAAATGTTATTAAAAGTGCTTGAATGTTTTATGTACATATGTTTATTAATCAAGAATATGGAAAATGACTTTAAATTATATCAACGATAATACTGATAAATTAATGAATGTACAGTTTCGCAAAATCGAATAAAAATCTGCAGGAAGCATTGCTAACTACCGTGATTTTACGCACTAAATACGGGTTATAGCGCGCTGTAAATGCATTTGGAATACCAGCCCTGGGATCTTACCTTTTGTTTATTTTAGTTTTAGCTTGATTCAACCAGTCACAAGTTATTTGTTTACGTTTTTTGTCAGTTACATAGTCATTGATTATTTTGCCGATTTCTGAAAAAAATACTAATTAAGTAGTGAAAATAAAAAAAAGCTCTCGATGAATAATATTGTTTCAATTTTAGATATGTTAAAAAATTAAAATTGATTTATCGAGTTTCTCAGGCCCCTTTCAAAATGCATCCACCGACTAACTCAATGATCAATAAACTAAAAAATAAAAATACATTTATTTACTCTATGAAAAAAAAATGCAGAAAACTTAACGAGATCTCATAGGTTTACCTAGAAGAATAGTTTAAACATTGATACAAAAGACATTTGTACATATAACAAAACAATAGCAGGGTATATCAACACCATCTAGACTCAAGGCTTGGGTACAAAATGATGTGAGCCATTTTTTTGACGTTTGTGAACGTCGAAAAACTTTAGGTTATAATTCAATAGTTTTTTTTAAATATTCGACCTACGGCCTACATATTTAACTATATGTATTTTTCTCCCAATAAATACCCAAATTAAATACTTGAAATCCATAAAGACAGGTTAAAAATTTAAATTTTGTTAAAAAAACTAACCTCCACAGAAAGAGTATTATTCAACATTTTGTTTGAGGATCATTTACACATTTATCAAAACCAAGCACATTACAAAAAAAACAGAACAATCACCTATAATAAACCAATGAATGTATAAAAAAACATGCATTTTATGACGAATATCACGTACCTATAAATAACTACATAGCATAAAAGGCCATGTTATGGAAAGATATTAAGTGTTGATTTTGAAAATAACAAGGTTTAAATACGCATTGTTACTTACCTAAGAGCAATTAGTTGGTCTATTTTTTTTTGCGATGTATAGCTTTAAGCCATTTTAAACGTAAAATTGGGTCAGTGGAAAAGACAAGAGTAAAAAAATTTGGACTAGATTTATAATTTCATTTGCAATTGAAAACCGCACTATTGACCATTTTTATACCAATTTTATTATCATTAATATTTTGATGTTATTCTTGTACTTATATTTTTGTTGTCTAATGTTTGTATCTATATTGTTATTCCTTTCTGTTTATGTTGTTCCTATGTTTATTAATGTCACTTGTTTTTAGCTGATTTTATTAAGTTTTGATATAAGGCACTAATAAAGGAAAAAAAATCGATGGTAAATTATTTGGCATCACTAGTAGGTACCCAACTACCAACTAATTAATGCATTTAGTACTTCTACGAGGGTAGGCACGTTCCCAGAAAATATTCAAGTAAGGCACTAATATGTTCCAAAATTACCAGTAAATTCATTTGTTCGTCTTATTTATTTATTTTTCGATAAAAACTTGCTGAGTTAGTAAGTGAAAAATAGCTGTAAACATCTAGAAAGTCAAAAGTCATACTAATTATATTTATCAAGGCACTGTAAACTGCAAATATATCGAATACACGATGGTTAAGCTAACAAAACAAGAAAAAAAGGAACTTAAGTTGAAAAAAGCTGAAGAATTGAAAAAAGCGCAAGAAAAGGAAAAAATACAAAGAAAGAAAGTAAGTTTTTTTTTATTTATGCTTGCCCAAAAAGGATTTACATAAATACCACATTGAAAAAAAGAATAATGACAGCTAAAAACAATGTAGGTATTAATGAACCTCGGCAATATCATTATAATCATTAATAAAACTATTGTATCGATCTCGTTTTTACTGTAACCAATATATTAACACATTAAAACAGAGATAAAGAACCATTTAGAGAACGTAATATAGAAGTCTAGGCATCTACAGAGCTTATGACCTCTCATTGGCTGGTTTAAGTGGCCACTTAATAGGGATGCATGATTATTTGTAGATATACAATGTTAATTATAAAATTACTATGAATTATTAATAACAAATTGCCATGTATTATTATATAACTTTTCAGCAATCCATTTTTTTAATTGTATAAATTTTTATTTTTCATATTTTTCTATTATTATTTTGTATATTGTTTTGATTATTATGTATAATGTTTAATATGTTTAAAAATGTTTTTGATTTATATATAGAAGAGTCCCGACTTAACACGGAATTTTCTAAATAGTCGGGACATAAAAAAATATAATTGTGCTTTATGATAAAATTGTGTATTTTGTGCATTAAATAAAAAAATTAAAAAAACAGCCAATGACGGGCTGTAGATGCCTAGACTTCTATATTACCTTTACTAAATTGTTCTTCATCTCTGTTGTAATGTGTTAATATTAACCGCTCCCTAGGAAGTTGAATCTAGTCTTGGACAAACTCAAAATATTGTTGGTAACCAATATAGCTGTGGCTTGGATCTATAAGGGTAGATGTCGTAATATTACAGGAGAGGAATGATTTAATCATTTTGTGGCGTTATAATAAATTGAGTGACGTCTTTGATAACAAATATAAAAAAAAACATTACCACACATATATGAGTGCATAAAGTAAGTAAATATATAAGTTTGTTAATTGACATAGACCCTTTACAAAATGGTGGCAAAAAAATAATCTGACATTGGCCCTTGATCTGAGCCACACATTATTAATACGAGCCCATTATTTTGAAAGTTGTAGGAGTCATTATGCTAGACTGTTAGGCCGTTTTCACACCACAATAAAAGCCCATCCGGCCCGGTAAAATAACATAGGGTGGATTGACTTTTTTCGTATTATAATTAGTTTTTTTATATTTTTTTTATATTTTTTTCTCAATAAATTTCATAATACAGAATTCTATACATATCTACTTTTATACATCTAGTAAATGTTATCACCGTAACACTCCAATAAAGAGACTAACTCTTGTGCTTGGAGAGTGACTTACACTGTTGTAGTTGTTTATTTATAAGAGTTTATATAATTTTGAATATACGAGTTTATGAAAAAAAAAAAGAGTATTGAAAGAAAAAAACATAAAATAATAACACATTCATACTAATTAACATTTAATGCAGTTTTTACACGTGTTCAAAAAATTTCTTGAGATTTACTTTAAATTAATTTTATTGATAAATTATTTTTAATTGTTTTAAGTTCATTGGTATTTAGTTTGTAAAACGATTTTGTTTATTTAATGACAGGTAAACGCACTAACCGTGTATGCTAATATTTGCTATCTTGATGCCAATAAGGAACTCTTAGATCATATAGAGCATTTGCAGAATCAAAGCATGCGTTTATTTTCAATCTAAAAAAATATGACTATGTATCACGAAAGGTCGCTTCGACTTCAGGTGGCTTCGTTTATATCTGCGCCATAAACTTTTAATCTCTCTCACTTTTTTATAATATTCCTTACAACCCTCGCTCTCCAAAATATCTTCCTGAGAATTTCAATTACTTTTCTGATCATCGTCTTTCGCTTCGCTCTTCTCAGGAGAGAACATTTTTCGTTCCTCAACATAGCTTATCATTTTTCAGCTACTCCTTTTCTGTCCAAGTCGCTAGACTTTAGAATGAGCTACCTTTTCATATAAAAAATGCACCTTCTCTAGTAACCTTTAAGAAACGCCCGGAACATTATTATGTATCCTTAGAAACCTAAACTTCCTGTATTTTTTTTGTTTTTTTGTATATTTTTATACATTTTCTTTCCTCGGTTCCTCTTTCTCTCGCCTTCCAATTTCACTATCTTATTCCACATTCATCATCCTTCAATATGTTTAACATAATGTATTAAAAAAAAAAAAATATTTGCAAGCCTTATCTCCCCATTAAAAAACAGTTGTTGATTGAAATTAATTACGTTTTTTTCTTGATATATATAAATATATATTCTTGGTTTTTTAATACACATTATTGATCAACTCTTCTTTTAACCAGTCTGTTTTTCGGTCAGCTGGAATATATTGCTTTTAGCAGTAAGTCCGCCAAAGTACTAGTATTCTTTCTACTTAAAGATTTAAACAAATAAATTGCCCGTAAACCACGAGGTCGACTAATCCCCGCTCATTTTCCTTTTGAATTTTTTCTCCCGAGTAGAATCTAAATAAAATAAACGAAAAAAATAACAATTTATATCCACCCACCCTTATCTTACCGGGCCGTGTGGATTGGGGCGATACGTGTGAAATCGGTCTCAGAATGAAATATATATATTTGGGATACGAACAAACTTATGAAACGAACGAATGATACTCGTAATTCGAATTCAAAATTAAAATTATTTATTCTCAAAGTAACATAACAAATAACAAAGGATTTAAGACGTTAAATTGGAACTTTATATCAAACCAAGAATCCTTGAGCAATGGTTCGACATTATTAAGGTATAATACTCTCTAATAGCAAGAGTATTTGCCTCTTAAACATAGTTTCACTAATGTGAAAGATGTCGATCTCCAAAGTGATAATGTTCAGCTGCTTGACTGCTCTTCCAATCGGCATGACCAGAGGCAGGTTGGTTCTCGAAACCGGGAGGTAAAACAGTCTGTGCTGACGCTGTCGGAGATAGCCATAAATGAGGAAATTAGTAAAAGGTTTTTCTGAACTCTTCATTTGAAAAAAATCGTTGATGTCTTTCTCTCGAAAAGAATTAAAATAGCTTTCTTTTGAACAGGGCATAAACATTCAAATTCTTTCTCTTTATACAACATTTTTCGAAATCCGACACCTCGGTATCTATCTGAGAATTCCGTTTAACTATACAATCATGGACTAGCACTTTGCTCATCTAATGAGAGAACTAACAAAAATTGGACCTTTCGGATTAAACAACGCTGTGATGGATATTTGACCGACATTATCTTTAAAACGTCAAATATAATTTAATATGACATAAAAGTATCCATTTTATGTTAAATAAAATTTGTTTTATTTGTTAAGTTCCAAGTTTATTTCTTATTGAATGACCCTTTACCAACTCTGTTGTGTCAGTTAATGTTTTCACGTGTACAATATAATTTTAGAAAAATTAAGAAATCCCTTTTTAAAAAAAAATAATTACATTTGTGTTATGGTTATATTTTTAGCGATCTGGCAACATTTCGCGGCGACTTAAAGCATGCGCGCGGTGAAAATGGGGCAAGGTGGAGGGATTTTTGGACAAAATCCGATGTATTCAAATATGATTCTACGCTCCTTCTGGACTATTCTTAATTCTTATGATTTCATCATAAGAAATAATCCTTTATTGATTTTTTTTTTCATTTTAGGCTCAAATCAAACATGAAGAAGATATGTTGGAGCTTAGTAAATCAAAAATGGATAGATCATGGAGACATTTCATGATCAAACTAAAATTACCACTTTACTGCGAAGAGGTTAAGGTTTGTGAACAAATATCAAATTATATGCATGACTTTGCGCAATTTTGTTACATATTCCAAAATTTAAATAGTATTAATGCTAGAACAGCGTCATTCACAGTTTACGAAATTTGACCGAAGTATTGCTGCGATTAAGTAAATTTTGTGATGCGATATATTAAAAGGGTGGCATTTTATTATTGGTAAGATTCTACCTTTCAAACAGACAATTTGGAGCTTATTTGATCGCGTGATGGACAAGAAGGATAACATCTTGAAAGAACTTCAGAACCAAATGCGGGACGCGGACTATCAGCAGATATTAAGTTTGGCAGCATTCAGTGACTCTGTTCATTCCCAGTTAGGTATATAATTTTGTTTCTATTAATGTAATTTCCACATTTATAATCTGAATCTCCAAGTGTTTTAAATTTCGGTTTGTAAATACAGTATGTTATAAAAATGAACATCTATAATATTAATATTCTAGAACTGATTGTTCGTGTCGGTTAATTATACTCTCGCTTAGGACTTTGACCCTTATTATCGTGATATCAACGCTAAATCGGGATCATTTTTGTCTGTTAAAATTTAATATTCGAACGGAATAATAATTATCTCTCCATATTTGTATTAATATTTTCCCAAGTTAATTTTTTAAATAAACCACGAGAATGCATTTTTTCAACTTTTATTATCACAATAACATTTACCTCTAAATTGTATTTTTAATTTACCGCGAAAATATGTTTTTTAGTTCAAATTCAAATTATTATTTTTTAATGCAATGAGAATATTCTTCAATCCCTTTTTATGATTTAAAGACCATATTTGAGGGTACTACTTGCAAACCCGGCAAAATCCATCTTTCTTTATTTTGAGCAAATCACAAAAATCTGATACATACCTAACTTCACCTTTTTTTCCAACTGAATTTTTTATTATAATCAGTAAATATTTTATCCGTAAGCAGTGATGACATAAGCATGATTATGTCAAGAAACAGTAGTGAAATATAAATTTAATTTGATTCATTACCAACTTTGCAATACTCAAGTAGAGGATATCGACTTTTTAACGAAGTCGATAGTTTAAAAGTCAAGTCTTACAAATTAAGCCGTATTTTTAACTGACAATGTTAAAACTATTGTAAAAAATTGTATTCTGCATAAGTTTCAATTAATATCTCACTTTTTTTACATTTTGGATTTTGCCGGATTTGCATTGTTTTTATTTTTATTGCGAAAATAACTAACACGATAATACGTAAATAAGCAATCAAAATAGTAATAATATGTATTATACCTTCATAATATTTATATTTGAATTGTTCGTCTTGAAGAATATGTTAACATAATGGCAGGTAAATTTTCAGAACAGTTCCACGTATGCTTGGCAGACATGGGGGAGAAATACGCTAAGGATGCAGCCAAGTTAAGGGAGCGGGGAGAAAAGGATATGAGCAATGTTCAGGATATGAAGCAGAAGGCCGAGTGGAGTATGGCTATTCTACGCTGGGCCATGCAAAGTCAGGCTTTAGAGACCAGTGACCATTTTCAGGGAGAAGCAGTTGTCAAGTATTACGAAAAAGACCTAATGGTGAACAGCATTTCCTACATTCAGTGCCATTTCCAGGAGATTATTGTAGAGTAACGATTGAAAACACTTTACCTGCAGCTCAATCACAAATAACTATCGACGTGCTTAAAAACATGCTAAGCATTTGAGCGATCACAATGAACAATAATGTACATTATCTTAGGTTATCGCAGTCATAAGTCAACGCGTGTGTAATCTCCAAGTCAACGCTTATGTCGGTTTGTTTTTTGTTTTTCTCGTAAATAAATACAGTTCACTTGCGAAAAATCAACGTTTACTGAAAATATAATGCAATATAATATTACATTTGCAAAATAGCAAGGAGTACCTATTTAATAAAAACTATTGGAAATTAAATTACAATTACGACTGCGACTACTTTTCTTGACATTTGGCTTGCCAACCACCGGCTAAATGCAATAAATAGCAAGATAAATAATAAATAAATAAATATAAATAGCAGTTTTAGAATATTTTTCATATTTGCGCCAGTGAAATTCAAATATGTGATTGCGCAGCAGGATTATACGTCGCGAAACGTAAATATTTTGACAGTTAATATTAGGTGTTCACGGATGTTGCATTGTGATCGCGAATACGATAAACAACCATGCTGAGAAATTGTTATCAGGTCGCTTATTAGCACGTCGATAGTTATTTGTGACTGAGCTACTGGGAAGATCGCTTTTCGTGGACATCTGATTAATATGAAATCAAAGTAATATAGATGTTGCTTCGGGCATTATTGTGAAATAAAAAAAAACGATTATTACAATTGTTAAAGGTATTTATTACAACACAATAGGTGAATAATTACGGGACTTTGGTATCTAAAGTAACAAACAAGGATAGGCAAACGTATTTATATTTATGATAATCGTCAGATCGTTCGAAGTATTTCCGAGTCGTCGCTTTGACACTACACAGAGATAATTTGTCGAAGAAATAAGTTGTTTTTGGCTTGTAGTTTTTGGGTGGTAAAAATAACTAGATATGGTAAATCAATTGGCAATGACTAAAAATTAACTGAGAATTCCAGGAAATTATTGATATTTAAAACATCGTAAAGATATCATTTTTACTTACATCATTTTATTATTATTCATAGTAGATAATTTTTCATCACTAAAATACTACATTTTAAGTTTAATTTAACGTTGCCAATAATTGAATTATGCCTACATACAAGGATAAACGTGACATTTCTTTTTTTAAAGTTTAATTCAACAAAAACTTTTACGCGACACTTTTCCCCAAACAAATTTTAAATTTGATGTTTTGATTTGTCGAAAACGTAGCCAATAAATCAATATGTACCGAAGACGATTTGTTTGTTAATACATTTTCATTATCAGTCATATAATGGTGTTTGCCACGTTCTTAATTAGTTTGATTACAATAAAAATAATTACATATTTATTGTACTTATATATTGTTATAATAATATAATACTTATGATTTTTATAATCAGAATTTTTAAAACCATTACACGAGGCTGACAAATTTAATAACTTTGATCAATTTAGGTACTAAGTATTGCTTTTTTAACAATAAAAGTAAAACTTTGTACCCCAAATTTTATTGTTTACAAATCAACGTTGTTTTTATTTTAATTCCATTTACTTTTTTAAAACTAATTAAATAAAATTAATATTTATTTATTAACTATAAACTCATGATTAACTTTTACCCGTGGCTTTGCTTACGTGGTAAAATGGAGAAATTTTTCAGGTTTTTTTTAATTTTTAATTTTTTAAATTTTTTTTCTTTGAAAATTTATTTATAAACCCTTGCGGATTATTACATTTATTTTACATAAAATAATATATACATTTTTCATTTATACTCTGTTGTTCAAAATAATATTTTTTATATCTTTTAAAAAGTTTGTCTGAGTCTTTTGTTTAGTTTTGTCTGGTAGTTTATTGTATAATTTCAGTCCCTGGTTCATTAGTCTTGACTGTCCTTGTCTTGTTTTAGAAAGTTGTGTATGGTATTTGTCTGATATTCTCGTATTATGTCCATGTTGACTACAATTTTTTACAAGTTTTAGTTCTTCGTCTACAATTACATTAGTGGCTAATTTATGGATAAATTTTAATGATTCTAGTTGAAAGAGTTCAGTTATATTTAATTGCTTAGTTTGTACAAAAAGTTCTCTAGTTGCAGTTAGATAGGGAAGGTCATATACTAACTTTAATATTTTATTTTGTTGTCTTTGTAGTATGTTTATGTCATTTTGATATCCTGCTCCCCATAGTAGTTGCGTGTAACATATTTTAGTTTTTTAACATATTTTAGTTATTAATTAGTTGTGTCTTTCATCATTTAGAGTTTTTGTTTATCATAAAGAAATTACCCAATTGAAGGGCATATTTTATCGGGATTGAAAGTTGCCAACGCCGTGATTATGAACGCTATCTTCTTCTGAACATATTGAGGCGGTACACTTAACTTCTGTACTATCTTTATCTACCTCGGTACGTTCTACCGACTTGCTATATCGACGTCATATGATCGAATCCAACCAATGCACGACTCCGAAAATTAAGTCCACGTTATATAATTTAGAAGGTAGATTTACTTTCATATCAGATCTCTACAAAGAGGTATGGATTGATCTGTTTTAGCTACACAATGATCGAAAGGAATTAAAGAATATGTTGGAAGGTAGATTTACTTTCATGTCAAATCTCTACAAAGAGGTATGGATTGATCTGTTTTAGCTACACAATGATCGAGAGGAATTAGAGAATATGTTGGAAGGTAGATTTACTTTCATATCAGATCTCTACAATAAGGTATGGATTGATCTGTTTTAGCTACACAATGATCGAGAGGAATTAGAGAATATGTTGGAAGGTAGATTTACTTTCATATCAGATCTCTACAAAGAGGTATGGATTGATCTGTTTTAGCTACACAATGATCGAGAGGAATTAGAGAATATGTTGGAAGGTAGATTTACTTTCATATCAGATCTCTACAAAGAGGTACTAAAAGAATACTTTTCCAAGACTTTAGAAAACAGAAAGAAATTAGAGAAACTAAGACCAAAGGATGCAATGATGACCAAAATAATAATTATGCAAGAGCGCCGAATGGGAGAAAACATAGTAAGTATTTTTTGGGCATTTTTGCGATAGTATATTTAGAACCAGATATCGGGACACTACCAACATAAGTAATTTATATCATTTACATTTTCTACACGTATTGAATAACTATTTTAGTAAAATCTAGTGATAGTTAAATTAGTTTTTTTTTTAAAACACAATTATTCTCGTTTTTTCTCTTATTCTATGGCTTTTTTTTATGAAGTTTTTATTCAAAATATTACGATGTGTCGTTCTTTTAGGTGTCGCTGAAGCGGTTGAGGCAAGAGTTCCAGTCGTATGAGGATGGTACTGTGATGGCAAGTATCAGGGAAAATTACAAGAAGAACAGGGATGCATATTGTATTGCCAAGAACAAAGTGAACTCTGATTTAAAACTGGACAAAAACCAGTTTACAGAATTAGTTCAAATTAGTAATGAAGTTGAAAAGGTTGGATTTACTGTTTTTTAAATATGAAATTACATAGGTGCGAAGGTTTTCACGGTCACTGTTATCAATATTATGTATCTTTTTTGGGTGATACCGTGTATGTTGGATTTGATCCGACGTTTCGGCTACCATTGCAGGAGCCATCTTCAGGGAAAACTGTGTGTTTTATAAAGAAATGTATGTGTTTATGTACTAGTAATTTGTACCGTGTCACAGTCAGCAGTAGGCACATTTCTAGTTTTGTAGGAAAGAATAATTATGTTTATGTACTAGTAATTTGTACTGTGTCGCAGCCGGCAGTAGGCACATATCTATTCGTTTTTGTCATATGTAGTGCTGGGAACCATGTTGAATTTAATTTAAGCCCGTCGTCATTGTTTATATTATCTGGATGTCTGTGTATTTCAATTGCCTCTTTTATTATTCGTGCACTATAATTACTAGGTTTATGTAGAATTTTTGGTTCAAAGGCGAAAAAATACACGAATCCAACATACACGGTATCACCCAAAAAAGATACATTATATGAAATTACATGTTTAGTAAATTTGCGGATAGTGGACAAGGTTATATAAATAACGAAAATATAAAAGTAAATCTTTATATATGGCACTTTTATATTTTGTTATTGTAAAATTCAATTTTTACGTGTATTTTCAATGGAAATTTTACAAAAATGTACACAGTATTGATTGTAACAAATACCACAACCGTATAATTTAAGTCATTTTCACAAAATGGTGTCCAAAACGTACACTATTTTGTGAAAAGGACCTAAGTTATATTGTCGTAGTATTTGTTACAATGAATAAAGTGTAATGTTTCCACAAATCAAGTTTTGTAAAGTTTCCATTGAAAATGAACGTAAAAATGGCATTTTTCAATAAAAAAATATGAAAGCGCCGCGCCATCTATGAATTTAAAAAAATCGTTTAAAATCACATAAATTTCGACTACCATCATCATCACTAATTAAGGGCCGTTTTCACAAAGCGAAATATCTGCAAAAAGTAAAAATTTCAGAAGATTTTTTTTACTATAAAAAAATCACTACTAGGATTTCAACAAAAACATAAATACTGTTTTATTTTGTAGAAAAAACATACCTTGTAGCTTTTATTTACTTAATTTCATCAAGAAAATAGAAAAGGTATATGTAGGCAAATAAAATATAACAAAAAAACCGTAATTCTAAGATTTCATGTTTAAGTAAATTTACATGTCATATCCTAACTTTTATACATTCCTATCATTAAACATATAGAATAGTTTTTGTGAAAATTTTAAAAGTTTGGATTTTTTAAATGAATAGTTACGCTTCATCTATAATATTGATTTCCAGTACATAAATTACGACGTAGAATGTTTATAAAACAGTGTTTTTGTTTTTGTTAATATCTTGGTTGTTATTTTTTATCATAAATAAACCTCCTGAAAATTGTACTTTTTGTAGATATTTTACTTTGTGAAAACAGTCCTCAATTGGTGATGAACGAAAGTAAGTCAAAAGTGATGGTATTTGAAAGGGTAGGTGAAATTACTGATTGCATAACAACTTTAAATAACGAATGTTTTGAACAAGTAGAAGAATTTGTGAAAAATGTTTACAAGAGATGGAAGAGTAGAAAAATATGTTGAAAGGAGAGTAAATGCGGACAGGAAAATTATCGGCGTACTCAGCACAGTAATCTAAAAAAAAAATATGTCAATCGAAGCTAGAATTGTTAGCAAAGGAGTTTAATTTTTAAAACTTTTGTATGGAAGTGAAACATGGAACTGGCAGACGAAGGATGAAAGCAGATAAACGCGACCTCTTAGACGAATGTGTGGGAAATCAATGTATGGCAGCATTACGAATGATAAAATCAGTCGAGAGTGAAACACGAGAGTGAAAGGGTCAGTGAGACGTTCGGTCTGTGGAACGAATGGTTGACGAAAGAATAGTAAAATGTATTTAATATATGGCAAGAATGAATGGTAACGTAAGACGAGGACGACTAAAGAAGACGTGGCATGATCAGGATAATCAAAATCCTAAATCTAGTCATGTCAAAAGCAGAGACCACCGAAAGTCATGTATAACAATAAATATAAACGCGGAAGAAGCTAGGGATGTTCGTCAGGATAGGCGCGTGTGGCAGTCCATCCTCTCTGCCTACCATTGCAGAAAATGGCGTGATGGTTGTAGTAGCAAAACAACATGACGTTTTGCAAGGTAAAATGTACTCGGCCACTGGACTTAATACAATATGTCACAACAATAATATGTTAAACCTACTGAAAAAAGTATTTTCTGGAGGACATGTTTTACTTACCAATAACAATAAGCATGGATCTGAAAAGTGTTAATAAATATTGTACATGGAGGATATTAAAAAAAAAAAAAATGTAAATAGGTACAAAACTAACGAAATAATCGTACATTGAAAACATTGTTAGTTGTTACTTCATTTAGACTATGCGCTATGTCTTTTTTCATACTAAAAAAGCTGCTTCCAAGAGCGGGGAAATATTTTTTATTCAATAACTGGATTTCATTTTTTTCTGTTGGTGAATTTGGTGGACAAAAAAACAGTACCTACGCGAGGGACTATCTCATTATTCATTGGGAAACATAACTAAGCGTATTGTTGATAATATCGTGGAATTTTATTTTTTGTTTGTTTTGATGATAGTGGTTGACCGAAGTTCAGAAGAAATCGGATCAAATTATGACGGGCATGCGATTGTGCAGCAAGATGCAGACTTCCCTCGAGTCCTCCTGGGAAGGGAAAGATGACCAGCCGTTGTTCCTTTTCAACTTGACACCGAGGATGAATGAGGTACTTGGATCTGATCCAATTTTAGCTTATAATTATTTTACACCTTGTAGATAAAAAAAGATAAATAGGTACTGAAGACCATAAAGAAAAGAAAAATAGAGTACTTTGGGCATGTGATGAGAGGCGAAAAATATAACATTTTACAAGTCATTCTACAGGGAAGGATTGAAGGAAGACGTAGTGCAGGTAGAAGGCGCATCTTTTGGCCAAAGAACTTGCGTGACTGGTTCCATAGCAGCACTCAGTCCTTGTTCAGGGCAGCTGCTAACAAAGTGAGAGTTGCTACGATGATTTCCAACCTCCGCCGGGGAGAGGAAATATAAAACTGAGATATATGAGTTCAAGTTTTAATAAATAAATATATAAATAATCAATCTTCCTATTTTCAACAAATATGTTAAGAAAAACGTTTCGACCAAATTAAACGAGTAAGTTAAAAATATATATTATTTATTTTTCACAGACATTAAAACAATATGAGAGTTTAAAAAAAATTTGGGCACTAGTGTCTGAAGCAGATATTGTCAGAAAATCACTTTTAGATGAACGGAATCATCTAGTAAAGGTGAATTTGGAACTAGCGGAAATTTTCAAGTAAGTTCTTTTTAAAAAATCTTACTGTATTATGTATTTATGTAGATAGGTGATTCTTTAAAATGTGCATGTCGCACGGCGGATTGCCAAAAACTTATTAAATTTAGCATAAATAAAAATAAATTCCATCCGTTTATAAGAATATACTTGTACTCAACACGGTAGAATTTTTTTTTTTACTTAATTTATTATAGAAATTAATAAAAACAAATTAAAACCACTGAAAATCTAATTACCATTTGTATCCCAAATTCTAGATTTTAATTATCTTTTACAAAATATCAAAGATACATACTTAGAAGATCGGTTTTTTATTGCAAATTTGTTAAATAGAATAGTCAATATTGTTCTAAATTTAAAAAAAAATTCTACCCACACGCGTTTCCGGCTCGTTCTTGTACTAAATCGATCGGCGATGGTTCTTGTTCGCGAATCGTGTAGAATACATGTATCAAATAGTAGTTTTACCGCCATAAAAACTAATGGTTTTTGGAAAATACGCCTTTGTTTCAAAAATCACAAATTACCGTTGGTATTCCTAAAGGTAAGTATATGTATTGTTTAAACCAAAATATGGACCCAATCGTATTAAATTGGAATAATTTTCAGCAGATAAATATTACAAAACTACATGCTTTTTGCGGAGGGTGTAGTTTATGAAAATATCCCAAACTTTAATTACAGTTTATTTAATTGACATTATTTTAGCGTTTATTTCATACGAATGGTAATGAGAATTATTTAACGGTAATTATGTGAATCTTGTGTATAAACGATGATGTAATAACTTATATTTACATATAAGTTATTAATTTAAAAATACTTGGTACGTTTCCACTTATTTATTTGACCAATTAGTGCTTTCACCCCCTAATGGGCATCTTCAGTCTGGTGACAAGGACTGGATTCAACTCCCCAGGGAGCTGTTTATATTAACATATTACAATAGAGATGTAAAACATTTACGAGAAGGTAATATAGAAGTCTAGGTATCAATTAAATAATTCTTGCCAGCATAAATAAAGGTTTCAGCTCTTTAACTTCACAAACATCATCAGATGAAAGAATTGAAGGAATTTAGATGTTCAAATATTGGCAGAATGGGGAATGTTACACAGTGTGGAAAGTGGCCACTTAAACTAGTCATTGACAGGTCATGAGCCCTGTAGATGCCTAGACTTCCATATTACCTTCTCTTAAATGTTCTTCATCTCTGTTGTAATATGTTAAAAATAATATTATTATTATGAATTAAAATGCAGTTCCACTAAGAAACGTCAGCAAGAGAAACTCAATACAATAAAGTACACTCTAAAGAGTTCCATAAAAAAAAAATGTAAGTCTGCCTTAAATTAAGTGGTTTGGTGCATTTGCCTACCATGCTTGAGGTTCTGGGTTCAATTCCTGGGAGGATCAACATAAAATTAATATTAGCAATAAGGAGTTTTCACACTGCAATAATTTACTGTTCCAGTGCCTCGATTATGAATGCTATCTTCATCTGTATATATCGAGACGGTATACTTAACTTATGTACTATCTGTATCTTACCTAGTTATGTTCTACCTCATTGTCAAATCGACATCATATGATCGAAACAAGTTAATAGAATGACCGCAAACAATTAGTCCGCGTTCCTTACGTAATTAACATTTAAAATAGTTCTCATTTATATTTTAAATAGGCTTCTGTGATTAAAAGTGCTCACTTCAAAGCGATTATAAACTCAAAAAATGCTCGCTTGAACACGAATTTTGCATGACTTTTGGAAATCACCTACGTACGCTTAACGATCGTCTGTATGCATCTACTGATCGACGCCAATGCCGGCTCCTTTAACGTCTCGATACATATACTCGGAAATATAGTAAAACAGATGGAAAACATATAATAACCAAATTATTTTTTTAGAGTGTTAAATATAATCGGTGTCTGACGCCTAGATACTCTTATTTGTTAATAGTACAGCACCTAGCGAGATTATTTTCACATCTAGGCGTTTGTGTTTATTAAAATGACAGTTATTTCCGAATTTAATTCGAATTCAAAACTTACTTATTTCTCTATCATATTTTAAATAGGCTTTTAAGAAAAAAAGTGCCAACCTCAAAACGATTAAAATTTTTCATAAATCATAATTAAAGGAAAATTGCTTGGTGGAACCAAATTTTTGACACTTTTAATGCGTAGATCCACGTATCGAGGGATTCTAGACCCGTCGGTATAAAACGATGTACTTACATCAAAACTTGATGGTGGGGGATCGGTACTATACCTTTGTAGTCGGTCGGGAGACTTTTATCTTCAACTATGACGTCATATTGAAGCTATGTCATTTTAGAGCGTAGATATGTTTACCGTGACGTACGCTTCCCCTTGATTCATATCGATGTACCTACTCAAAACTTGAAGGTGGGGGGTCAGTAGTATATATTTATAATTGCAAGAGGGAATTTATTATTAACTATACCGTCAAGGTGAAGGTATTACGTCTTTATCTTCCCATCATAATCGAGACTCTGGACTGGGACCGGCAGTGTTAGACTGATCACTTTACCTTCCAGTAACAAATAATCAAGATAAACTTCTTGTACTTTTTCCCGCTATTTGTGGCCCATGCACTCTCGGAAGCAGATGTTGGATGATGATAATTTTATTATTAATTTATTTATATGGATTTATTTTTTCCGTTTATTTCCTCAATCGTGGAATTGTTGTTTGTTGTTTTTTGTTTATAAGATTTTGTATTATTTTGTATTTTAGAGAGTGGATGAAAAATCATAAAAATCAAGCAAATTCTCTATCAGTACCCGCTCCAGGACCTGGGACCGTCAGCGTTGTGGAAGCAGCCCACGAGTTCAGAAAAATTGCTTGTGGCGATATAAAATATATATAAAGCTATTGGTGCTTTAACTTAAATTAAAATTATACGTGAGATTTTTTTGTTTTGAAGTTTGAATTAACTCATAAAAGCCCACAGGTTAAAAAGTAACGCGAGTAGCTATGTGGGATAAAATAGACCCAGTTTAAAAAGTCGTTTTTTGGGCCCATTCCGTGGTTTTTTTCAATTGAAAAAAAATATTTAAATGTACTTTAAAGCAGTGAGATTTATTTGGTTTACAAAAATTCCAATAAAAACAAGACACAACATATTTTTCATCGATTACATATAAACACTAATAAAATACATAAAATTTTTATAAAATGAACAATTTAAATCATCAATGTTTGAGTATGTCCAAATGCTTGCAGAATGGCTGGATTTCCTCCCTAAGGAGTCATGAATGAGTTGTAAATATGAGTTATGAATTAACTACCTGGTAAAAGAAGAAGTATAAAAATTGGAAAATTGTTTTCAAGCGTTGCCTAGTAGGTGATTTGGTTCAGCCTTATGAATCTCACCCACGTGATAAAGGTTTCAGCTCTTTTACTTCACAAAAGTCAACAGATGGAAGAGTTGAGGAAATGTGGATGTTCAAACATGGGCAGAATGTTGAATGTTACACAGTGTGTAAAGTGGCCACTTAAACCAGCCAATGAGAGGTCATAAGCCCTGTAAATGCCTAGACTTACATATTCCCTTCTCAAAAATATTTTCCCTCTTTGTTGAATTTTTTAAAATATTAATCATTAATTATATTAAATTATTGTAAAAATTTATTCATTTATATTAAATTTATCTTATAAATACATATAAACATGAATAAAATACACATTTAAATAAAATTTACGATATTTATTATTTTAACGAAATTGTTGTTAAAAATTCATTCATTTTATAAACCTAACAAAAACAACAAATAAAATTTACGATATTAATTATTTAAACGAAATTGTTGTTAAAAATTCATCCATTTTATAAAACTAACAAAAACAACAAAAACAACAAATAAAACTTGCATCGAAATAAAACTAGCAGTGTAAATGATCAAAATTAAATCGCAGGAGTGGGGGAGAGGCTGGAAATTCTTGTTAATAATAAAGTCATCTTGTTTATACAGGTACTAGGATAACAATTTGACAGGCGTGTTCTGTATTGGTCCATGTGTAGAATATACACGTACTTCGATTACAAATCCTATAAAATTTCCTTCTAAAGAGTGAAAAGAGCTGTACACCTTATATTGCCCATAGAAAAATTTGTCAGTTACTAAAGCGTGAACGATTTCGGATGCATTGACTCGAAATCGAAATCCATTACCCTGAAACCAGAAATACGAAAAATTAGGGAGTATTGAGGTAATTACATCGCACTCCGAAATTTGAGACTTATAATTGAGGACCGTTTTAACAAAGCGAAATATCCACAAAATGTAAATTTTTCGGGAGAAGGTTTTTTCACGTTAAAAATAAAACTATTACGATTTTAAATAAATGAAATTACATTTTGTAGATATATAAAATCCTTATACATGTACTAAAAATCAACTATGTATAATCAGTAAAATTATTTATAAAAATGTTCTAAATTCACGAATTTTCACAAAAAAGAAATATCTACATATTTTTGTGATAGGAATGTATAGAAAACAGATTTATGTTGGGAATGAAATAAATTTACTTTTGCGTGAAATCACTTTAAACTGATTTTTTATGAAATTATGTCTACTGACATATCTAAGTACCTATGTAAATATACACATTTAGGTATTTACCCCATATATATTTTTTACATACATAATAACACAAATAAAGTGATAACAAAATGTATTTCATATAATATTATTTTATTATTATTATTATACTTCTTTTTTCTTGGCCGGAATCATGTTTTGTTTGTGATTTTTTTCGATTTAAAAAAACATAACACCCCAAAAAAATATGTTTATATTTCGCTTTGTGAAAACTCCATGTAGTGTAGATATTTCATTTTGTAAAAATTCACGATATTTGAACCGCTACAACTTCGCATATACATCGTTTTGTTAAAGTTTTATTTCACCAATCGATAAAGCTCACACTGAAGAACCCATTTCAATAAAAAAAAGGAATTTGTTAAATAAAAAACTTTTAATTGGTTTCTTTGATTTTTGAAAAAATAAATGTCTTAAACTATTTTATACAGAATTGGATTAAATCATCCTTACGATGTTCTTGCATCATGTTATGTAAAAATTATGAAAATGAATAAAATACGTAATATAATATAAAACACATATTATTTTTTAAACTATTAATTTTAAACTACCAGTTTTCAAGTCTAAAACTAAAGTACAACGTTTATTTACTATTTATCAATAACTGGTCAGTGGTCAAAGATAAAATACAGATTTTCAAACATAGGCGGAATAGTGAATGTTATATGGTTGAAACGGAATCACCAACCACAAACCAGCCAGGTTGTAAGACTTGTAAATGTATCGAATTTTTTCAAAAGAAGTACTCTCAGTTGAAATATCTACCAAAAATCCTAAGTTCACTTTAAAGGTGATTCGTCCCCTTGTGCGACGACCCAAAACAGCGTAATTATTATTATTTTTTGTTTTGTTGATAACATAAATATTAAAAAAATGACAAATCGTTGTTTTTACCTTTTTGGCGGTACAAGTTTTGTCCACGTTTGCGACTTCTTTGAAGAGTTTCGCGAATACAGTAATTTCACAAAAATTGTTTGAATGCGTATTGTATAAGAACTCGTACCGTTTCCGTATGTATTTGAAATATTTCATCTTGTTCTATAATAAAAAAACACAATAAGATTATTATAAACTACCTATTTTAATGGTTATTTTATTGTCTTTTGGTGGAAAATCGATAGGTGCTTGTATAAATTATAGGGTAACGCATGATGAAATAAATATAAAATGTGGAAATCTAGGACCGGTTTACTTTATTGAAAATATGAAAGGGTAATGTTTCATTTGAAATAATAATAATGTATCTAGTAAGTTCATTGAATACGATGGATAAGATAGATCGGTAAAATGGTTTTGTTTCTTGTTTCGATTGAATAATCAATCAATTAAATAAATATTCTGAAATGTTTTTTTTTGTTTTAAAAACAAATTGCATGTAATATTCCGAAGGAGTTGGAGGGACAATCATCTAACAACATTTATTTACACTTTACTTTTAACGATTACGTACCTACAAAAGCAGGAAAAAAAATATTGAGTCGGAGTGGAACACACCTATAACTATTCTTAAACTGGGAAAAGAGAACCTAGAAAACATTCAATCAAAAAGACCAATTTGTTTCTTTTCGGTTTCCGGAAAAGTGTTAGAACATATAGTAATAAACGGGATTAACTAGCATTTTCATCGAAACGGTGAGCAATTTGGATTTACTCACCAATATTCTATAGAAGATGTAGTCAAGATGACAGAAACTGCATTGTAACAAAGCTAACCATAGATAACTCTCTCGATTCTAAAGGAGCATTTGATGATGCTTGGTGGCCATTTTGGATTTTATAACTAAGAAATAAAATGTTCTCTCAAAACTTTTTTGTGATTGTTAAGAAATACCATCAACAGAGGAGAGTGAAATTCATCAAGAGTTATCGAGGATCTTCACGTGGACCTAGCTTATGGAATTATTGATTTGAACTTCAAAAGGATCTAGGTCATGGAGTTGAATTAAGAGCATCTGCGCAGATGATATTTTATTAATAGTGGTAGCTGATAAAATTGCAGATCTTTAAAAGAAGACCAAAGACTGATTTTCAAACTCCATTCTACCCCAACTCGATTTCCATTTTATAATAATGAGTTATTTACAACTCGTTGAAAATAGCCACCAAAATTGAAATATTTGGGCGAATTATAAAAATGCAATTATTTATTTAAAAAAAAGATGCACTAGATATTACAATAGGGCTCAAAAGCCAGACTTAGTTTTGCAGAAGATAAAACTAGTGCAATGTCTAGTTCTATATATAGAGGAGAAACTCTCAAATCAACTATACGGATGAATGGTGTCCACTTAAAATATATGGATTAATTCAAGATTCTTGATTTTACTATGGATCATGCTTTTAAATGGTCCAAGCATGTTGTCAACGATTGTAAAAAAGCAGCAACTGTAACAAATAAAATTGTTCGAGCAGCTAAAATGGGAGATCATGGGGAGCTGCACCAAGGGTTATGCAACAAATATACGTACGAGTGGTAGAGCTTTTGATTACGTACGCTTCAAGAGTATGGGAAGAAGCGGTTATCAAGAAATATAACTACACAAATTTAACTCCATATAGCGACATATCACCATCTGCCATGCTAGGGATATAGAACGATATCCTTGGTATCTGCTCTAGTTCTTAGAGGATTTACACCCCTTGATCTGAGGATTAGAGAACGTACAGAAGTATATGAAGTAAAAAAGAACCTCACATTGCAGAACCTGCCAAACGACAGATAGTACCGGGTAACCGGAAACGTTTTCTTTTTACCGCATCCGCTACCGAATTAACATTAAGTTAAGAATATTTACTGACGGCAGTCTCTTAAACGGAAAGGTAGGTGCAGGATTTGTACCCTTAAAAGAGCTGCCGGCAAGAAAGCTGAAACTTAATGATTTTTCCTGTATTTTAGGGAGAAATATTTAAAATTAAGAAACTTTAGTTTGTGTCTTTAAAAAAACAGCAAAGAGATGAAAACAAATAATAATTCACACAGGCTTCGCGTCCGGATGAGCTAATCTATTTGTTTCTAAAAGAGGAATTTTTCAAGTAAATTTGGGCCGTTTCGTAGCAATATCATCTAGTCTAGACAATATATGTGATTGTGCTTACTTAAGCACTACTTAGTGCCTACTTCGAATTATATGTCTTCACTTCAGGGTGTGACCTACTTCTGATCGCAAAAAAGCGTCCTTTAAACTTTCAGGCGGCTGCCGAAGTAATTTTCAATAAAATTCCGGATAATTTAACATTTATTTCTCTTTGCGAATCACCCATGACATCAGTTGGATAAAACTTGTTAGAAATAAATTTGAAAAAAAAACTTTACGTTTTGAATTAAAATTGTAATTTTTTTGTTGTAATCAGATGTGCTGTATCAAATATACATTTAAAAATGTTGTTAGTTAAAGCTAAAACATATTATATAAAATTAAGCTCGGATGTGCGGAAAAACAATGTATGATAGGTGCCCTAATGTCGAAATTGGAGCAGAATGCAAGGCTGAGTTAAGCATTATCGACAAAATTAAGAAAGGTCTATTGCGATGGTTCGGTCATGTGGAGCGAATGAATGATGAAAGAACGGCTAAAAAGATTTATGATGCGAATGTGTCTGGTTGTAGAAGTCGAGAAAGGCCGAGAAAGACATGGCATGATCAAGTACAACAAATTCTTGAAAGTGGTCATGTGAAAAGTCGGAATAATCGACGTGCGTGCATGAGAAGATGTATGAATGTGAAGGAAGCAAAGGAAGTGTGCCAGGACAGAGTGGTGTGGCGTTCTATCCTCTCTGCCTACCCCTCCGGGGAAATGGCGTGATGGTTAGTTAGTTAGTTAAAGCTCGGATACTCACGGAAACAAATATTTCTTTGATGGTCAAAATTATTGCAGCGAAAAATAAAAAAGATTAAAAAAAAAAACATTTTAAGAGAATATCTTAATAAGCCTTTTTAAAAGAGTAAAATAGTCCTGTATCTTCATTAATACAATCCATCACTAAAAAAAACGATATGTAACACGGGCTAACATTGAAAATGTTTCGGGCTCAATAGCTTCTTTTATTTTTTTACATGCTGAATTAAAAAACCGTTCATAGACTCCTACAAATTTAGTTTAAAAACTATACAACTTCACAACGCCAATCTTTCTATTTCTTTTGATCACGCAGTTCACATGAAGGGGACTTATGCAAACTTGACAGTCTTCCTCGACCCAATCAAATATGCTGAACACAAGCGGAAATTCTCGGGCGATCTAAAAGTTATCGCTATACTCTTAGGAATGCCATTAAGGTGCTCTAAAAACTAGCGCTTTTCATGTACATACATATGTACGTATGGGGATAGGAATCTATATTATATTCAAGCAAATTGGCATAAAAGAAATCTTAACTCATACGAGAAAAATGTAATTGTCCGAGCCTCATGTTCACCCAAAAGATATTATTTTTCATCCAATCATACAAAGCTAGGTTTGATGATAAAAAATGTCAATGGTGTGAACCAAGAACAGGCTTTTAAGTATTTTAGAGACAAATTATTTTTGAGAGTTCAAAAAATTTTTTTTTATGCGCATCAAATTCGACAGCTTATAAAGGATTCTGCGTTTTGGCGAGGAAAGGTAAGCAAGCTTGTGGAATCTTAAAAGGGATTCACGGATTTTTAGGCAACAAAAGATATAGCTACATTCAGTTGGTGACAATACAGTAAATTTCATCAGCTCGGATGCAACAGGTCCCTTAAAATCAATTTTCTCCACTCCCACCTAGACTTTTTCCTTCCTAGTTGTGGAGCTGTCGGTGATGGACACGGATAAAGATTCCATTAGGATATTTCTGTAACGTAAAGACGTCCGGTCCATTGGAATGAAGCAATGCTTGTGGATTACAGCTGGGCTGTGTGTAAGCATGCTCCGGAACTCACTTACAAGAGGCAAGCCAAAAGACGTGGATCTTATGAAGCCACCACGTGATTCTCTTTAGACCCAACCGCCGGCCAATTAAGAACTCTTCGAATGTAACTGTCATGCAAAAAAATTCAAAGGGACATTCAATGTTGTTGGCATATGTAATGAAAATGTATCGTTTTCTATAATTCGTTTAAAAAAATATTTCAATTCATTGTGTGTTACAGAAACAAAGGCTATTTTTTTTCTCATGTTCATTATTATCAGCCCAAAGATAGTAAAATTAGACTCATGAAGTGGAGGAAATATAAAAAAAAACAAAATTGTTTTCCAGCGTAATTAATAGATATGAGATGAACCGTAGTTAAATTGCAAATAATTTGTCATTAAAAGTGCACTAACTTAATTACCTACCCTAGACACCGATTACTCATGACTGCATAGTAATATTTCTAAATTATTCTGGGAACTAATCATCATTAATTTGAAGGGGTTATTTACATTATCCTCTTATCAATTCTTGTAAATCCAATTATAAGTTTTGTCTACCTACGTCGGCTAACGAATGAAAAAAAAGAAAGCATTTTCCCACGATTTTAAATGCCATTTACCATATTTGCTTATAACATGTTTATTTAATTATTGGAGATATGTAGATTACAAGAGAATCGCGTAAAGAAGACTATGAAGATTTAATGAAATTTTAACAGAGATAGGCATCCTTTTTGAAGCGCGAATACGAATTTCACCTAAACCAATGAACATTTCGGCTCTACTTCATTAATAATAACAGATGGGAGAAATGTGGGGCTTAAAATGTATGTAGAGTTATTGTAATGTAAAAAGTGTGCAAAGTGATTACGTTTAGACCAGTTAATGACAGATCGTAGGCCGTGTAAAACTGGCATATTGCTTCTCAAAATAGTTATGTATATATCTCTGTTTAAATATCAGTGAAAAAAATAATTATTACCTATTGAGTTACAACCAGAAAACAAATAAATAGGAAGAGTATGAATTAATAATACTTTTACCATTATTCGTGTGCTGTCTTTAAAGAGGGAGATATTTCCAGTTATAATAAGAGATAAATCCTTATCCTTGTACACAGGTCCTAGCTGTATAAATGTTAAATTCTTTCTTTTTAGGCCTTTAGCAAGCCCGAATGATAAAAAATCTAATCTGTATGATCCCTGAAATTATACAAATAATATTTAAATGTATTATCTAAACAATACATGGTATCGTCGGTGATACTGCAATACCGCGTAACCTGTTTTTGTACGAAAATGTTTTACGGTAATTAATTCGTTATCGGAACTGAGGGCCATTAGGTTTAAATTATTTATGTTTTAAGTCTAAATAAGGATTATTTTTCTGATAATCCAGCGGTATTTTTGGTTTATTAAAATTGTAAGTAATAAATTAACAGAACGCTTTTTAGGTTCACCTGCCAAAAAATCTATTGATAGTTACGCGGTGTTGCAATATCACCCACGATATTATGTATTTTAATTATTACTTAAACTATCTAATTTAGATAAACAATCTTATATATTATTGAATTATTGTATGTATCAAATATTTTTATCGCATCATCCGAACCAGCGCAGCGGTATGGGTTTTACGAGGAGTAAACCATGAATTTACTGAAAAAAAAAGTCTTCTTTAAAAAAGTATTGTTATTTTGTAATTTTTTAAAATAAACTCTACATTGTACAATACATGCAACATATCGCAACGCCAAAAGTATACTGTGGTAGGGGAAGGGTGTACAAAATGACATAGGCGGGTAAAATGACATAGTAATCATATCTCAGAAACCAAACTCTTGGTCATGTTTGAACCAGCACAAGAATGAGCACTGGTACGACACATAAATACTCACCAATATTTAGGACGCTTATGGCGACCGCCCGAGGAGGACGTGTTGCGGGTTACTTTGTAAATAAAACAATATTTTTGTTTGAGCAGACACCGAAGGTATTATCATTATTTTATTTGTATTATTCTACAGCACAAACTGAAAAGATATGTTGTGTCATTGTTAATCTTCATAAAAAACTATAATTTTGTTAAAATTTACACAAATTTACAGTGCAATGTGATATTTTTTAATGTTTTTAAAAACTCAGGTAGTGGGGCAAAACGGCATATGTACCGGTAGGGTAAAATGACATACTATGTCATTTTTCCCCACTTAATATTTTTTTTCTTTAGGAGAATAATAATGCTTCGGAATTATGTGCGTAAAACATGACATTTGAATACAACTCCAAATATATCAGAGGCTAAAGCTAAAGGTCCAAAAAAACATATCCTGGAAAAGTGTAAACAAGGCATATGTAAAAAATTGATTATTGATTTAGACACTGAAAACTTTCTACTTACAGACGATGAAGATGAAGATGACTGCTCATGCATTTATTGTAATGAGTTATATACGAGATCAAAGCCTGGAAGTGTGGAAACTGGGCTTATGCAGAATGTGCTGGTTTAAATAAAAAAAACACGTTTTTTGTTTGTGAAGTGTACATTTAATATTTTAATTCTTAAATATTCATTTAAAAACTTATCAATTCTGTTTTTAAAAAGTGTTGAATAATCATCCCATCCAAGTATATATCGTAAGTCATTTTGTACACCCGGTGGAGCAAAACGATTTTTTGCAGTATGATTTTATTTTTGTATTTTTATTAGATAGATTTGTATTTTTTCCTACAGCAACAGTGCTAACATGTTAAAAAATAGTGTTGATTTTGAACCAAATAGATTTTTTACTAAATATGTTTTTTTTTTCATTTTACAAAAAAATCTATGTCATTTTGTACACCCTTCCCTTATGTCTAAATCGGACATTTTTCAGGAGAGCAAAAACAAACCTGATTTATGTAGTATATGGGACTGTTAAAAAACGAGAAGAAAACTGTAACATTACACTATAATTACTGCTGTGTTCTTCTCAATATTTCCCTAAATTGATTAAAAATAGAGTTTGTGTTATACATCTAGCTCAAAAAAATCGTAAAGATACGTGAGTGTTCTCCTTAGAAATATTCGATCATATTATATACCGATCGATCGATAGTCGATCGATGCCATTGATCGATTTTAAATGAGATCAGTCAACGTCGATCGACAGTTCCTACCACACCAATCGATTGACGATGATCGATAAGTATGGTAACACCCTAAGAGGATGCGCCTTCTGACTTTCTTTTCTACATACAAACATATTCACGTATTTTAATTATGGCACTAGAGCGATGATTTTTTTACTCTATAGATATCCACAATTGACGTGTCCCTATCGTTTGTTTTTTTTGTTGCCTCTTGTTTTATCTGCTGTTTTATCATTGCGAGAAAGGAATGCACTCAAAATTAATCAAAATTCTTCAGGAATTAAATACCAACAGCTACACCAGGATCAATATAGAAGGAGAAATAGCAAGCAATGTTCCCACTGCAGTGAAATTTGGCAAGGATGCAACCTCAGTCCATTTATTTAAATTTAATAATATAAAAATTGACCGTAGAGATGGTTAAAATAAACTTTGGTTTCCGGCAGAGTGGGAAAAAGATCAGTATTGTGTGCTTCGATGACGATGCCATTATCGCTGAATCCAAAGATGAACATCAAAGGATGCATTATAGATTCCACCGTACATTACAAGGCGGCCTCCGTGGTGTAGTGGTCAAGACGCTTGATTCACGCACGGAAGGTTCCGGGTTCGATCCCCGGTGAGAACACAAAAATTAAAATGTGTTTTTTCTCAAGCCTGGGTGCTCTGTGATGTAATTCATCACTGTAATTAGGCCTCCTGGCCTGTTGTGGTGCAAAAAAAAAATGTAAAAACAATACAGTATGGAGATATCTACGGGAAAAACCAAAAGCATCACAATATCAAAGAACCCAGTGAAATGTTATTTGATTGTTAACAACGATACGATAAAGCAAGTGATGGAATCTCAATACATCGAAGTTGACATCATTTGCAAGAGAGATCTGTTCAATGAGATTCTTAAACATATAAATGAAGTTGCTTCCGGGTTTAGGTGTCTCAGAGGTTCTGCATTGAGGAAATCGCATAAGAAACGTGTATATTCGATGGACGTGTAGTTCGGAAGATATCGAAGACGGCGAATATGATACTGGAATAAACGTGTCAACCGAAAGGTGGAAAACAGGCTTCGAGGGAACCCCGAAGGAAGAAGGCTGAGATGGCTGAGATAGCTGAGATGGTTGAGATGGCTGAGATAGCTGAGATGGTTGAGATGGCTGAGATGGCTGAGATGGCTGAGATAGCTGACAGTCGGCTTCGCAGGACACGGATGCAGCGGCACAAACAGATCTTTCGGATCTATAAAAGGAAGAAGAAGAAGATGCGTGTTTTTGTATTATTTTCTATTAATTTTGATGATTCTATTATTTAATGAATGTAATTACTACAGTATTTGAGTTTGTCCAAATGTTTATAGACAAAAGACTGGATTTCGCCCCCTCGGGAGTCATTAAAATTAACAAATTACAACAGGGATGGAGAATACCTTAAATAAGAGAATTTGGAAGTCTAGGCATTTACTGGGCTTATGACCTGTCATTGGCAGGTTTAAGTGGCCACTTTACACACTGTGTAACATTCACCATTTTGCCTACGTTTGAACATCCATATTTCTTCAATTCTTCCATTTGTCTGATTTTAGTGAAGTTAAAGAGCTGAAACCTTTATTGTTGTGAAGACATTCACCTGACTGAATTATTTCACATTCTAGGCAACGCCCGAAAACAATTTTCAAATTTTTAAACTTCTTCTTGGACCAGCTGGTTTTATTACAATACTTGAGTTTGTCCAACTGTTTGTAGACAAAATACTAGATTTCACTCCCTCGGGAGTCACTAAGATTGACAAATTACAACAGGGATGGAAAATACCTTAAATAAGGGAATATGGAAACATAGGCAAAATGGTGAATGGTACACAGTGTGAAAAGTGGCCACTCAAACCAGCCAATGACAGGTCATATCCCAGTAAATGCCTAGACCTCCATATTCTCTTCTTTAAGGTTTTCTTCATCCCTGTTGTAATTTGTTAATCTGAATGTAACTACGTTATATAAAATTTATATTTGATTATTTTTTAAAGAATTTAATGTTTTTTATTTTGTTGGATTCTTCTTTATAATATTATTATTGTGATTTATTTAATGTCATTATACTATTTGATTCTTTTTATGGCTGAACACGGGCATAGCCTGAAAACCGTAATAAGTTAGTGAATGTGCATACAAATGTGTTTTAAATGAACAAATAAATATTAAAACAAAGTCAAAGAATATTGAAAAAAGAATAATATGGCACCATAGATTTAAGAATAATCCAGAAGAAGCGTAGAATCATATTTAAGTACATCGGATCCTTTTCAAAAATTCCCCCAATATGCCCCACCTTTGCCGCGCGCATTCGTGATGTCGCCGCGTAATGTTGCACGATGGGAAAAAATATAATCATAACACAAATGTAAGGTAAAAAAAAAAGCAATCTGTTAATTGCTCTAAAATTTTATTGTGCACTTGGAAATATTGATTGACACAACAGAGTAGATAAGTAAAGGGCATTCAACGAGAGTAATTGAATTAATGAACTTTGAACTTAAAATATAAAACAAATTTTATTTAACATAAAACGGATATTTTTATATCATGTCAAATAATATTTGATGTTTTAAAGATAATGTCGGTCATATATTTACCACAAAGATGTTAAATCCGATGTTCGATTTTCATTAGTTCTCTCATTAGATGAGCAAAGTAGAGTAAAAAAAAATACTACCCTAGCAACACTAACGAAATGTTAATTTTGATTTCTTAGACAATCTGACAGATGAAAAAATAATTCAATTTTGAAGTAATGAATTTGCTACTTACACATTCATTTGCTAATTACACATGAAATGTGATCTCGTTCTGTTTCTTAAAGATCCTAACAGTATTTCTACACTTTAAAAGGACACAACACGGCATAGTTGAATTCAAATCAGGAGTTGCGTACTGAGCGCCGTCTACAAAGAAACTAATGGGTCAAAACGTAAAACTACTCATTTATGAGTAGTTTAGTCGCCTTCTGTTTGATGCTCGTATGCGGTTTCTGGACTATTCTTAATTCTATGTATGGCACAATGTTGAATGTTACACAGCGTGCAAAGTGATCACTTAAACCAGCCAACAAAAGGTTTTAAACCCTATAAAATGCTTAGATATTCATTTCCCCGATTTGAAGATGTTATCCGTCTCTATTGAAATACCAACTGACTGAGTTCAAACAACTTACATTATGTATTTCAGTCGGCGAAGGAAAGCGGAAATGAAGATTCTTCCGCTTCGTGGTCTAATTGGTGACGTTTTTCTAACATAAATAAGGTCTTGGGTTTGATTCTCGGGATAAAATATTGATTTAATCAGGCGTTTTTACTACCTATTTTTATGGAGTATTTTATATTAATTGAAGGTTTACGAGTATATAAAAAAATACTGTTTATTAGATAAGTACCTACGTATTTATTTGTTATTTAATGAAACAGTTTAATTTTGTACCTGTCATGTAAAAGCAGTCTATCGTATATAATAAATAAATAAATATACATATTTTGATTATGAAATAGGGACTTAAAAATAATTTAATTTGCTTACATAATTTTCCTCCCATTTTTCTGAGCAAATATACAAAAAATGTAGATAGGAAATAAAAATAATAAATAAAAACTTGACCATTTTCGTGAATATAAACGAGATAACTGAAACGTTTTGCTAAATTGTTTTCAATTATGTTAGCAATTTCGTGATGGTAAAATAATGTTCGCGCTTATAATAATGCTTGATGATTGTATCCATTGGAAACGTATTTTTATTGTAAAATTAGAGTTAAATGCAAATAAATGAGTTTTTGATTACGGTTTTACTGAATTCGCTATTATGTGGATAGGTATCATCTATTTACCTTTTTTTGATATGGGGGAAATCCATTATGGACACTCAGATAGCCTAGGTAGTGCCGGACTCACACCGGCTAAAACCCCCCCTTTTCTTCTCTGCTGACCGGTTCCCGCCTCGCGGCCTTACCTCTGCCTGCAGTTTGTCTATACTTATGCTTGTGGCATCTCATCTTTATCTTTTATCTCCATTATATTTTCCATAAAAAGTTTTATACGAGCCCTATTTTGCGCCTTTTTAATCATTGTTTCTACAAGATTATCTGGAGTCAGTCTTTTGGGTATGTTCAGGTCCGTTATAAGTTTTTCTCTTTTTTTTCTTGCATTTTTTGCAATCAAACACCGTGTGTTCTGCATCGTCTTGTGGTTCATTGCAGTACATGCATCCTTCTGATTTGGCCTTTTTGATTTTTTCAAATATTTATAGAATATTCCATGACTTGTAAGGCACTGGGTCATTCGGAAAGATGTTTCACTGTGGGGTCTCTCTACCCATATTCTTATATCTTTTATAATACGGTGCGTCCATCTTCCTTTATTTGAGTTGTCCCAATTTTTCTGCCATTTATATATGGTCAAGGTTCTTTCTCATTTTTTTTATATCTTCTGTGATGACACCTTTTTGTGCTTGTACAGGTTTTCTCTTTCTGCTGCCAGGAGATCGATAGGGACCAGTCCGGCTATCACTAAGGCAGCTTCTGTGGACATGGTTTTATATGCACCGCATACTTTTTGCCATTGGCCTTTGTGTTTTTAGGACGGCGTCTCTATTTTTTCCCGTTTTCGCAGCGTTTACCCATATTGGTGCCGCATACATAAGAATAGATTATGTAGGCAGTGCTAACATTTTTCTTTTTGCCGGGTCAACTCCTCTGGTATTTGGCAAGAGTATGCTGAGTGCTCTGGATGTTTTTTGTGCTTTTTTACATACATACCTATATGGCTTCCCATGGTCAAACCGCTATCTAGCACAACCCCTAGGTATGTCACCTTTTTTGTGGGTTTTATATATTTACCTGCTATGCGCTAGATCAGGCATGCCCAAACCGTGGCCACGTAGGGCCCAATCAAAGATTTTGTGTGGCCCTTCTGAGGTTTCAACTTTCTATACATTTTGCCAAAAATATATGCCTAAAAAACCAAGCTTCATAATTAAAAAGCAATATTTACCGATACGCAATATTCCTAGCATATCAGTAATATTATAAAAACTTGAGGTTCAAAATTTCCTGTCCAAGTTTCACATTTTTTGACACTCACAATATGATTGCTATTTTTTATACGGTTACACCAGTGTGTTACGGATTTGTGGTGGGCTAGGATTTGTGTAACATTTATTTTCACATAAATTATTCGCAGCTCCTTACACGCCGATGGATTTAGGGAGAATTATGGGGGTGGCTGATATTTTATAAAATACCGCGCGAAATGTTTAACAAGCTCGAAAAACGTGATAGATTAGATAGAAAGTGTGTGAGATTTTAGATCACGACGGCGTTTATAACGACCAAGATCACGAAAATTACTATTTATTTTAGACCAAAATGTATTGGAATTGAAATAACGAACTTGATTATAAAAATGATTGTTTTCTTCCTTTCGGTAGAAAATATACGCGAGAGCAACGAGAACGCCTTAGGACGGCCTCCATGGTGTAGTGGTCAAGACGCTTGACTCACGCACGGAAGGTTCCGGGTTCGATTCCCGGTGAGAACACAAAAATTAAAATGTGATTTTTCTCAAGCCTGGGTGCTCTGATGTAATTCACCACTGTAATTAGGCCCCCTGGCCTGTTGTGGTGCAAAAAAAAAAATGTAAAAAGTAAATCGCTATTGTCACAAAGCCCTGTCCGTGCGTGTTTACACGTGGACAATGCGGCCGCGCGCGGTGGTGGGGGTAGTCATTGTTCCGTGGAGATAGCCTGCTTGTCTATCTCGGTGGTGATGTCTCGGGTCAATTTTTCATCCAACAAATTTCTGCTAACGCGTGGAAAATGGTATAAATCGATATTGTATTGCGTACGTACAAACGGCCTTTAAGACTGACCTTAGCTTCAATGCAGTGCCCTTTCTACAAATGGGTACATACGGATCTGAAAATGATGATTTTATCTCACTTTCCGTATTTTGCCGCCTTCCTAGCGAAATAAATAATGCTAATCATCATACTTTGTATTCTCATAGTATTGTAAGATCTACAAGAAAGTGTAAAAATAAAAACAAATGTCTTTATTTTTATAACTTTTTTACGACTTGAGTTTGATGGTGCTGTTTACTCTGTGAAAAATACAAGAATACTTCTCGTAGACAACTCTAATAACTTAAGTCTAGGACCAACGTTTTTCTGTCATAACCAAGTTTTCCAATTAAACTAAACTACGCATAATTAATATAATTATTTGTACGCCAACTACATCATAGAATTTTATTTTTGCGTTGTTATTTGAATTTTGCATACATAAATGGCACAAGTTTGCCATTTTTACCAAGATAAGCCATTTTCATTATTAATTATAATTATTAACTTGAAGTACGCCCAAGGTACGTTCATTAAAAAAATCATTTGATTAATATTTCTTTAAGATTAATCATTTAGGTGCCGCAAGCGAGATATCTCGTGCACGGTATCATGGTATAATGTAACGTGAATATTTATTATACTCTTGGTAACTAAGAAATGCCTGTAACATTATTGAATATCCTTAGTAACCGAACTTGCCTTCGTTTTTTAATTATTCCCTTTCTTTCCAGGATCCCCTTCCTTACTTCTTTTGAACTCATTATCTGACCCCCATCATAAAATTTGCATAACAAAAGTATTTTTTATTCATATGTTTACATGGAATATAATAAAAATCGGGAGAGAGTATTATTTGCAGATGATACATCGATTATAATCAATGTAAAACGAGACAATTCGGCTTTTGATATAAAAAATGCTCTCTCAATAGTGTTGAACTGGTTTTAATTCAACAATTTATTATTAAACTAAATAAAAAGACTGTTTAAGATTTGTGACACGTAATATCAAACAAACTATGTTTAATGTCAAACTTAAAGACATGGAACTGTGTCCAATTTAATGGGGTCCACGTTCGCATAGCTGGTTCATCGAACAGACTTAATTCTGCAGTCTACGCTGAAAAAAATTCGACATCTTACTGATGTAGAAACAGCTGGGTTGGTCTATTTCAGTTGTTTTTACAGCGTTTTGTCTTACGGTATACTGCTGTGGGGAAATGCTGCAGATATTGATTCTGTTTTTGTGCTGCAGAAGAGAGCTGTTCGAGCAATTTTCAATATGAATCCCGAATTCAGAGATAAGTTAAAGAAATAATTATATTGACAGTCACATGTCAATATATTTGTGAAAACTTGATCTATGAATGTACACAAAAATATTGATGATTTTAAGAGGAACAGAGCCATATTATGTTAAACACGAGAAATAAAGATAAGCTGGTTGTGCCCACTATTAGACTTAAAAAAATAATCATTATTTTGCCTCAATACACCTCTTAAAATTTAGGCTTTACCAGCATTTTTTAAATGATTTTGTCAAGCATAGGCTGTTTGGAAAGAGCTACTGTAGAGTCGTAGAATATTTGCAGAATGAGACAGCTTGGCATTAGATTCGTGTTTATTGATTTAAGTTTGTTGATTTTAATTGTGTTGTTCATTTGAATTTATTCATTTGTTGAGCTTAATTTATTAATTGTGAAATTGTATTATATACTTCTAATTAAGTATAAATTAATAAATAAAGAATGCATCAAATTAAACTTAACTAAACTAGGGGCAAGCTCTATCTGCCCAATAGTATATATACTGTATATACTGTAGTTATTTGTTTGGTCAGTCTGCTTTTTGGTTGGCTGGATGATATTGCTTCTAGAAATAAGCCTGCCAAAGCGCATGTGTTTTTGTACTTAAAGTTTATTAAATAAATATTTGGATGTAAATAACATCCATCAAAATTTCACACTACCTGAAATTATTCTAAGAGAGGCCATTTCATTTTTGATTCAGTATGAAATTCTCCAGCAAAACTTATCTCTCTTGACAGTATATTTCTTTCCCAGAAACAATCAAAATTGGTTGAATTGGTTTGGTATTTAAACGGCTAAGAAAACTAACGATTTTTTTATTTTAAAGATAGAGTTTGTAAATGTTATTCAAAAACGTATTGAATGTTATGAAATAGTCTATTCAAGCATTTTGGGCAAGAAATCTGGGGTGAAGTGACGTGTTATAGCAATTTTTCAATAAGTATTTTAAAATGTGTGCACGAAAATAGAATATAAGATAAGAATAGTCCTTTCGGACATTTGTTTTCAGAAAATGTACGACTGTGCACGTACACAAATTTCCATTCGTGTTGATTATGTTTTTATCAAAAAATTTAAAAAAATACCATTCTGTTCGCATGTTTTGTGAATTTTGAAATCGTCCCGTATCGTGGGCTCACCCCTCGCTCACCCTGTACACCTACCTCTTTAGCAACTTAAAATTCACACAGAGGTACGCTGCTCCAATACTACATCAAGAAGGATAAAATAGGATGCATTTCCATGAAATGAATATCGAAAGAAAAATATATTTGAACTGAGTAACGAAACCTCGTATAGGCTATATTTGATTAAAGAGAATTTATTTTCCAAAGCTTTTCTTATGTTAAATATTACCATATTATTTACTTTTTTGCCTTTATTATTCGCATATGTATAATACGATGTTCTATTGTAATGGTCCCCTATACTTCCGTCATAAAAAAGAAAGACGTTTCTTTATAAAACAAAAAAACTGAAAAAAATATATTTTGTAACTCGAAGATTGAAAAATTCACTGTGTGAAAAATACTACAACGATTAAGTATATTGTTATGCGACAGTATGAATTATGGTTTGCCCTAACGGAATATATATTTTAATTTTAATAAATTTTACGATGTATATTTAAAAATTAATATTTTCATCTACTTTTTAGAAAAAAAAAATACAAGAAAATAGGTTATACTTCAATGAAAAGACGTTTTTAGCTAGAAACGCCCTTTTTGTTTAGTTATTAAATAAATGTCTTTCTTTTTTAGTATTAATATGCCAATTGATTCTACCCAACTAAATAAAATAGATTTTACTGGCCATTTATTGTTTTTCAAACTAGTAACGCCGATCTGAAAATCAATTAACTTCGAAATTACCAGCAGATCTTAAATTTAATTGAAAACAAGTAGGTACATTCATTTCAGATGTTTTCAAAAACGGAATAGAAAAAAAAAGTATTCTAATCAGTATTTAATAATTATATAAGTCAGAACAGCCTTTTATATTGAGTAATCTTCAAGACTTTGCAGTTTAGCCTTTTTTTTTAGTGAAAATAACAGGGTTGTGGTTATTTTAGGAAGATATGTGTATTTTTAGTAGATGCGTATTTTTTTCCTGATTCCGAATATGTATTTAACTCATTTTTGAAAAAAAATGTTAGATGCGTCCTTCTTTCTAATGACGGCATTATACCTAGTAAATTAATACTTCTGCTTTTCTCCCCTCCCCATTTTTTCAACTATTGCTCCCCATATATATAGATACTAATTTTTATATAAGCTAACTAAATAAATAAAATTAAAATTTAAAAAACTTAAGACTTAAAAAAATAATTGTAACCAGTGAACGTTGGTGTAAGCTTTTAAATAACATGGGTCCTATCAGCACATTGCTTTATGTGTCCTGGTGAAACCGGTAGACATTAAAAACTTGACAAGTGGTTATATACTAGTATATATAAATATTCACTACTTTTGATTACGATATTTACGCCTCCTGTATGCCGATTAAAAGAAATCACAAGTGATTTTTATATTCCGGAGACATTAATTCGTTATTTGTAATTTCTTTAGTTACCTTTGTTTCACTAAGTATCAGCATAATATATAGTTTTTACTTATTCAACAATACTTCCGGTTTTTCGTAATGAGCTAAAACACTGTAAAATATTTTCGAAAACTTATTTTATCCTAAAAATTCTGTTTCTCCTTTCTCTGATTCGATTCACTTTTTATAAACAGCTCATTCCTTACTTCATACAGAATGGCTAATATTAAATTGTAATTTCAGTCATTCATTTGTGATCTTACAGTTTATACACTGCAACTTGTCCGTTTCTTCATTGTATTTTTGATATCATGAGCCTCAGCACATATATGACATGAAATAATATTTTTACAATTATGAAATTTGTGGTTGAAACCATTATATTTGAAGCATAGCAGTTTAGAAAATATGTATGTACAGGGGACCTATCTCAAACTATATTTTATTTTGCTCAATCGTATTTCAGGTATTTCCGTCAACTTCCATAATTACCATGATATTGATTTGGTCCTTTGTTTTTAAAAATTCTTTAACGTACTTGACTGTTATTTTAAAACCGTCTGTTATATCACAATTTTGAATTTCTATTTTATCTTTTTATTTCTTCTGGGGTATTTTTTTCCGCTTGACCGAATTTTTTTTAAACTGGTCTTTTTATAACTGAAACATCTACATCATATTTATCTACGAAATTTCTTTTTCCATACTTTTATTTTTATTTTATTAACATTAACGGCAAATCTGCCTTTTACAAAAAATTATAATACTAACATATTTGGCTTAATATTTTTTTTATTAAAAAAAAAAAAACATAAATTTCCTTATACCCAAGATTTATAAAAAAAAAATAATCCTAAAAATTATACAAGATTTATATTTAAAAAAATAACCTGAAATTCAAGAATAAATGTAAAAAACAAAATTAAATAATAAAACATTCTACAGCAATACAACAAGAAAATCATAAGTACTGTTTCATACAGCTGGGCAAAGTGAACAAAAAACTGTATATGTATATTATGAAATGCATGAATAAATAAATATAATTACCATTCACCATCTTTGAAAAAGTTCAAAAGGTTTGTTCTATAGGAACAATACCCTACACTAAATATATCGGATACGTGGGAATAACTATTGCCGAGTTCATGAAGTATGTTTAATACGGCATTACAAGTATACACTGTCCGTGAATTGTTGCTACAAAACGGTGGCACCTGTCTAGTCATGCACCCTGAAGTTGATGAGAAATAATAGTTCAGAGCAATCCCATATTGAATTTTCAATTTTGAATAAATTTAAAAGGTCTATAATTTTTCTTCAATCGTTAAGTTTTAAAAAATTTAATTTTTTTAGTAAAAAATCATAATTTAAAAATTCATGACTGATTCTAAGTTTAAAATTTATATACAGTAAGATTTTTTTTTGGACTCTTTCAAGAGAATTTTGGTGACAGTTGTAGTAAGGAGTCCACATTGTAGAGTTATCTGACTCTAACTGGCTTCTCACTAATGAAGTATACATCAACTTCCAAGTGCCCATGTTTTTGAATTCCTTAGTCACACGTAATATGAAGCCTAACATTTTTAGAGATTTACTAGTAATATTATTTATGTGCCTATTAAAGGATAATTTTTGATCAAAAACGATACCCAGGTCACGCACCATTCTTGAAAAGTTACATTTTTTTGGGTTCTTTGCGTGAAAAAAAATATAGCTTTTTTGAATTTATAATCCTTGAAACTCCGATCTCAAATGGATTATCCTTGTAAATTGTTCTTTATTTTTTGGTTTAATAATTAGCATCGTTCTATTTTTTTACTTCATTTAAGTAAGAACATATTTTTGATCCTGGTTTGACGTTAAAATCCTTAAAAGTTTATTTTATTTCGGAAATGTTTTTAGTTATCTGGACTGCAAAATATCTTACAATTTTAAATTCTTCTTTCATTTCTACGTTTTCCGATACAATCTGCGCAACCATGTAATACAGATTATAAGTTTCAGAATGAATCCTTTTCCTCTGTAGGAAAAATACTTTCTTTTTATAAATGAAACACAAAATCATTTGTACTTTCTTCATCACGTGGCTTTTGCTCCCCGTGCTCACCGTGTACTTTGCTCGGTCTGATGCACCTACAGAGGGAGATTTTAATGTCACGAAACTTTCATGGTTTTGTTCTGGGGATCTCAATGTGATTTTAAACTTATCAAATTGATTACTAGTTAAAGGGTAACCCTGCATTTTATTTTTTTGAAAATTTATACTTCTAACAAAATAATCATTTATTTAAACTAAACTAACGATTTTGCCTATTTTTGTACACTTCTGATAATTGAGGGCATTGGAAGCAAAGATAGCAACCTCCAAAATAATGTTTTTTTTTTTATGATGTCATTCTGTAGTTTATCAACTTTATTTTTATAAAAATCATAAGTTGAGTTGCAAATGTAGTTTAAAATCATACTTCTGATAGTTTGAAAATAGTGTTAAGCAAAAATAGCAATATCCATCAGCCATTTTATTGAACCAATGACAGGCTTGAGATTTAAATTTTCAAAACGGCCATGCCATACAAATATTAAGTAAGTTTTTTAAATTCGGGTTTCTATTAAAGCTAATTTATTAGTTTTTTGAAGTTTAAGTTCAGTGAAAGTAACATTTCTAACATAAAGACTCTCTTTGGCATTAGTGTGGCAGTTTTTGTTATTTTTCTCGAAAACATCAAAACGGGAGTTTGTAATTTTGCTTTTAATGCTCTCAATTGTAGATTAACTCACTTAAAAATATACTGCAGATCGGTAACAATAATAACCAGGCACGCTTGTGCTGGACATTTATCCACAAATGTTAAATTGTTGTCACTTTTCTAACTTAAAAACAATACATTTATTGACAAATAATGGGAAAAGTTCTTCAGTTCACTTAATATGTCCCAATTTCTTTTTTCCTTTTTTTTTTCACTAAAATGTTTTCAATTACGTAAATATCAAAAAGGCAACTGTTACTGTATTCTCTGCTTCATTTTCGCTCTACAGAATCACAACGTTGATAGTCCAAACCGCACATCACACGGTTACTTTCGCTGAATGTAGGGGTCACGGCTCATGATAACTAACTTTCTGCTCCACAGAACTACAATGTTGGAAGTCATTTTTTCTCCTGAACAAGTTCAATAAAATGGAATAATCAAAACCAACAAAATGTGTCTCTCTATCTTACAAATTATAGAAAAGAATTGCGAGATCTCAGGTGACAAAAATACAGCCAAACTGCGAAGATTGCTTCAACAAGCTTTTTTCATTTCAGGAAAGGAGATTCGAAAGAAGAAGTGATTATACATCATCTTAATTGAAAACCTATTACATGAAATACATAAACCCAGTGTCCCACAAATAAGGTCATTCTTTTTCTTTTTGCTCTCTTGCGAAATTCGTAATTTGTTATTGAGTCCGTTCTTGCCCTGAATTCTTCAAATAGTCCCATACCATAGGCTCATTCCGGGTTTTATTCATTTCACTCCGGGTTGTAGATGCAAACAACTCCATTTCGTTTTTCAAAAGACGATGACTGAAGCCTTTTTACGCTTCGATTCTCATGCCAACCGACGATATCTCCTTCATAATATATGGTATATATACGTATTCAGGGGGATTATACTATGCGAGCGAAGCTGATCGTTTTTTCATCTAACTCTAATATTCTGTCAATCTTGCCAAATCAAGCTGTCTTCTTTTCTTTCTTATAATATAAAGCAAAGAGATTCCGTTTCCGACATGAAAAGAAAAAAAAATATATAGTTAATTTACATTTTGCATTTGCGTATAATGTATTTTTTAAAAGATTTTTTTTTACTATTTGAACTTATTTTAACGTACACACATATTGTTTTTCTTTTTATTTCGCATTTTTTTCCCTCTGTAGGTATATTCGAAATTATATAAGTTCATTTATTATATAAATAAAAGACTAGTGATACATTAATTCACAAATTTGGAATATCCAGTGACCGGTTTCATCGCTTTCACGACATCTTCCAGACTGGTATCTTTATTAAGGAGATCAATGTATTTATACAAAACAGAGGTAAGGATAAATAATTCAAAATTATATAAAGTTATTTTTATCTTAAGGATCATAATAAAAAAAAAATTTGGGTCAAATCAGTTCATATAATGCTATTTTAATGAGTTTAAGTATTTTATTTTTAGTTCTCCATCCTTCGTGAGTGCGATTTTTTCAATTATGATTTTTGAAACGCAAAGGGTAAAAAGTCATTAGTAAAAATATATTACAATGGGTAAAGTAATAGAGAATGCACGTATGTTATCTGTTCATTCGTAATTCTACGTCGGGTTTATTTTTTCATTTATTAATTTCGAGAATTTCTAGTTTGTCAAGTTTATGGTCTTTAGGTGCAATATAAATTATTTTTACATTAGTTTTTAAATCAAAGGAATGTTTATTTTCTATTAAATGATTGGCACGATATAAATTCAAAATTTGTATCACTCGTTTTTTATTTATATAATAAATTAAAAACAATGAACTTCCATCAAGAATTTTCACTTACAAACTTAAATGTTTTTATATAAGTTCAAATTACTAGATAACTATAACAGTGTAAGTCACTCTCCAAGCGCAAGAGTAAGTCTCTTTTTTAGAAAGTTACAGTTATAACATCAACTAAATACATAAAAGTAGATTGTAACAGAAAAAAAAACATGTTTCATTTATGTAACTATATTTATTAATAAATTAAATTAAAAATTAAAAATCAAATAAAAAAAACTAACGTTTTATTTAAAAAGTATAGTACCGTTCGGTAACGTTCATGTTAAAATTGAGGGCATTGGAAGCAAAAATAGCAAACTCCCGTTTTGGCGTTTTCGAGAAAAATAACAAAAACTGCTACACTAATGCCAAAGAGAGTCTTTGTGTTAGAAATGTTATTTTCACTGAACTTAAAGTTTAATACACTAATAAATTAGCTTTGATAGAAACACGAATTCAAAAAACAACTAAAACAGTGTAAGTCATTCTCCAAGCACAGGAGTTATTCTCTTTTTCTGGAGAGTTACAGTGATAACATTTACTAGATGTTTAAAAGTAGATATGTTTAGAATTTTACAGAAACACGTATTTTTTATAAAATTTATTAATAAAAAATAAAAAAAACCTTTCTTAATATTTGCATGGCACGGCCATTATGAAATTTTCAATCTCAAGCTTGTCATTGGTCCAATAAAATGGCTGATGGATATTGCTATGTTTGCTTAACACTATTTTCAAACCATCAGAAGTATGATTTTAAACTACATTTGGAACTCAACTCATGATTTTTATAAAAATAAAGTTGATAAACTACAGAATGACATCATAACAAAAAAATCATCATTTTGGAGGTTGCTATCTTGGCTTCCAATGCCCTCAAATGTCTGTCTTCGTGAAAACACATTGTATTGAATTGAATCGATATTAATATTTTTTGCCATGGAATAATACATTTTATACAGTCACTCACTAAAATAAAGGTTTCACTTGTCGCAATGAAAAGCATGCTACGAATGAATTTTCGTTTGTGAAAATCGAACATTTGATCAAATATTTCATGATAGTAATGACATATTTTTTGGAAATAAGTAAATGAAAGATAAGCAACAATGTTTGATTATGTCCAAATGCTTGCAGACTGGCTGGATTTCCTCCCTAGGGAGTTGTTCATATTTAAATTTATTTCAACAGAGAAATAAATTTAAACCAAATCACTCACTAGGCAACGCCTGAAAACAATTTTCCAATTTTTATACTTCTTCTTTTACCAGGTAGTAATTCAACAATGTTTGATTATGTCCAAATGCTTGCAGACTGGCTGGATTTCCTCCCTAGGGAGTTGTTCATATTTAAATTTATTTCTCTGTTGAAATAAATTTAAATAGAAACATAAGCAATTTATTAAGGAAAAATGCCTCTGAAAAGGCGAAAAAAATATTGATACTGTAAGCAAACGAAACCGGATGCCATATAAATTAATGCGAAGGTAAATAAAATGGTTACAAAAATCGTATTGCAGGGCTGTTTCGAATCCGAAAACCTTAAGGAAGTTTGGCAACATCTAATTTCCGGTTCTCAATTTATGCTGTAAAGTTTATTAAGAAGAGTATCTTTTTCCGAAATCCTGTTTCTATCTACATTGGAGCAGTTTATTCCCGTGTTAAATTTTGATAAATACAAGTGATATGTTTTTAATTGAAATATTATTCAACAAGATTTAGAAATATGACTTTACTTTAGCAGTAACGATAAGAATATAAAATGTTCTCTGTTATAAATATGTCGTAAATAAATCACAATATAAAATAATAATAAATCCGATCTTGCTAGTTAAACTTTAACAACCTGTAGTTTATTCGTATTATTTCCGCCCAGATTTAAATGCTGAATATTTATTTATTTATATATACGCCCCGTGTACATGTTTACGGAAGATCATCATCATCATTCCCTTACCGCACCTAATGGTGTATAGGAGACTGCATAGGCACACCGATTGCAGCGTGTCTTGTTCATTATAGTTACACGAAGGTAAGATGATCAGTCTTACACTTTAGGTGCCAATTCAGGGACTATGAAATATTCTGGTGTATAACACCCTTTTGAATAAGAATTTCGTATCAACCATGTCGGGAATCGAACCGAGACACATTACTGAGACTGATTACATCACGAGGCCGACCAAGGAAGATAATCATATAATACATTATACAAATGATAGAAAAAAGTAGAGACATGAGACATAATAGCGTACATAGTAAAATTTTAAAACTATAAGATTACAAAATTACTGAAGAGAGGGAACTAAATTGGACCAAGTGGGAATGAAAAGGGGAAAGAGAAGATCAAAGTTTAATTTAATTCAGCGATCGTATGAAGGAAAACAACTTCTTATCAAACAAATCTGGGCCTTGATTTTAATGGGAAGATTAAGACGTCATACCTTCACCTTGACAGTATAGCTGAAGATGAATTCTCTCTAGCGATTACGAAGATACACTACTGACCCCCTTAAAGTTTTAGGTAGGTACATCGATATGAACCAAGGGGAAGCGTACGTCACGGTATACGAGTACATATCTACGCACTAAAATAACATAGCTTCAGTATGACGTCGTAGTTGAAGATAAAATTCTCCCGACCGATGATGTAAGTACATCGGTTTGCACCGACGGGTCTAGAACCCTTCGATACGTTTATATACTATATTTTATTGAGATTTGTTTAAATCTCGAATTTAGTCACAAAATCACTTGACAAAGGTGCTCGGGTAGACTGCTTGTACAACGACTTCTCAAAAGCGTTTGATAAAGTAGACCACCCGCTTTTGCTTCTGAAACTTCATAAGATTGGCTTCAGCGATATTCTTGTGAGATTTTTTCAAGTGATTTTATAGATCGAAAGCAGTATGTGTCATATGGACTCAGGAGTGATCCAAGGGTCTAATTTAGGACCAATGTTGTTCACAATATTTATAAATAACATTAGCAATAAAATAAAATTTTCTTAATTTTTATTATTTGCTGACGACTTGAAAATTTTCCGTGAAATACAAATCTTTCGCACTGTTTGAAACATCAGTACGACAGTAAAAATATTTTACAATGGAGTAAACGAAACAAACTGTGCTTCAATGTCTCTAAATGTTTTGTCGTGTCGTACACAAGAGCGTCTAAAACAATTTGTTTTCGTTATATCATGGATGGAGTAAAGCTTGAACAAGCGTCGACGTCCAGGGATCTCGGGGTGCTGTTTGACGCTAAGTTATCATTTAATCTGCATATAATATCATTATGTAGTAACTCCCTTAAAATGCTTGGATTTGTTCTTAGAAATACCAAGATTGTTTCTAATATTCAGGTTCTTAAAAAACATTGTATAATTCCTTGGTCGCTTGGAATTTAGTTCCATCATTTGGTCGCCGATTAAAACCACATAATTTTTAACGATAGAGAGGGTGCAGAAAAAAATTCTGCCTAATCTGTATCTCAGGAAGTATGGACATTACCCGTGGCTTTTCCCGACTGATTTCTTACTTGAAATGCTGGGCATAACAATTATTGTTGGGGAGAAGGGATATTCATTTGGGTATTTACTTTTTTCTACTCATTGGTGGTCGCATACATAATTCCGATATTCTGAATTAATTCGGTCTATTTGTCCATGATAATTCTGCTGTCATAAGAAAGAAGGACGTTTCAACATAAAACAAAAAACGGAGAAAATAAATATTTTGAACTAGGAGATTACGAAATTTGCTGTGTGAAAAATACTATAAAAATTAAGTATATTTTTATTTATTTATTTATTTTATTTTATTTGGGATTTTTACAGCTATTACATAAACAATATAAGTAGAAAAATATTAACAATGCCAAAGCCAATTAAAAAAATCCACTGTAAATATAATGACACATAATATATAAGAAAAGAAGTTTCGTAATTGTATTTGTGTGACGTTTGTATTCATGTGTATGTGAATGTGTGTATGCGTGAATGAATGAGGGAGAGGATACATGTGCGTGTGGGAATGAATGAGGGAGGTGTGTGTGTGTGGGTGCGTATGTATAAAAAAATAATTGTTTAAAACTTGTAATTGTATTAAAAATGGTACAATAAATAGCTTAGTAAAAAGTTAGAAACCTTTATGCGACAGTATGTAATATGGTTTGTCCTAACGGAATATATATATAAATTTTACGTTATACATTTAAAAATGAACATTTTTATCTTTTTTTAAGTAAAACAAATACAAGAAAATATGTTATACTTCAATGAAAAGACGTTTCTAGCTAGAAACGTCCCTTTTATTAAGTAATTAATTAAAAGTTATTCTTTTTTAGTGTTAATATGTCAATTGATTCTACTCAACTAAATAAAATAGATGTTACTGGCTATTTACTGTTTCCCAAACTAGTAACGCCGATCTAATAATCAATTAACTTCAAAATTACCAGCAGATCTTAAATTTAATTGAAAACGAGTAGGTACATCCATTTAAGATGTTTTCAAAAACGGAATAGAAGAAAAAAAAAGTATTATAATCAGTATTTAATAATTATATAAGTCAGAACAGCCTTTTATATTGAGTAATCTTCAAGACTTTTTACAGTTTAGTCTCATTTATTAGTGAAAATAATAGGGTTGTGGTTATTTTAGGAAGATATATGTATTTTTAGTGATTTCTCCTGATTCCGAAAATGTATTTAACTCATTTTCGAAAAAAATGTTAGATGCGTCCTTCTTTCTTATGACGGCAGAATTATTTTCGATAGAAGCAACACAGGTTGTTCTACCTGAGTTTTGATGCAGAACTAACCTGCCGGTAGCCAGCAATCGTGTTATTCAATCGTATCGCCTCGGATGTCGATATATTTCATGACAGTGGGATTTCTCTTAGGAAGGCAATTTCCAAATTGTAATATGTATGTCTATTTTACATGACCTTTTTCTCACTTTTTTATTTAATAAATCTGATCTGTATATTTTGTAATGTATTGAGAATGAACTAGATACTCTGTAATGTTCTCAATGTAAGTAAACAATAAATAAATAAATAAATGAAATCCCCCCCAAAGTCTACACCACTCCCGTTTGCGCTTCTCCGCCATGCCATTCAAACGTGTCTCCGACCACGTTTTTTTTTCACAATTTGGTTAGAGCTAGAAGAAAAATTTGAATGGAAAAAAAATCAACATATTACACCAGAGACGGAGAACATTTTAGAGAAGGTAATCTAGAAGTCTAGGCATCTACATGTCTTATGATCTGTCATTGGCTTGTTTTTAGTGGCCACCATACACACTGTGTAACATTCACCATTCTGCCCATATTAAAGTGTAAAGTGGCCGCTTAAACCAGCCAAATGACAGGTCATAAGCCCTGTAGATGCCTAGACTTCTATATTTCCTTCTCTTCAATGTTCTTCATCTCTATTGTAGTATGTTAATGTTAAAAGCTCCCAGGGAGTTGAATCCAGTCCTTATCTACAAAAATATGGACAAACTCAAAATATTGTTGAAAAAATATCGTCATAAAAGAACACTTATTTTATTTTGATAGAAAGTATTTTAGGTTCTGTCCAAATTTTTCGCTTTTTTATATTATCAGATAAATGTCCTTTGTACTTAATTTATGCGGATACGACTGACCGAAGCTGTGATAAAATGACCAGCAAACGTATTAATTTTGATTCATATACCTACATATAAAACAAGACCATAATCTTTGTCGTGAGATTATATCTCGATTAACTGCCTGCCTTATATGACATCATTAGGCATGTTAGGTACGTTGAGTATGTCCAAATGTTTGTAGACAAGAAATGGGGTTATCATTAGGTGGTTGAAGTTGTTTTATGTTTTTATTTCTTTTATATGGTAGAATTTGCTTTTCACTATTTAGCCCTTTTACTGGAATAAAATGTATTATTATTATAAGGGCCGGATATCAGATAAGCGGACTGTAGGCTAAAGGTATTTTATAAACCGTAAAACTCCGACTATCCGAAAATTAGGACCCCATTTGGATAGCGAAACATTCGGATACTTGTGATTTTTTCAAAAAGCGTATATTTTAATTAATTACTGAATGTATGTTGAGAATGAAAACGAAAAATGAGCTTTTAATTAATTAAATGAAAAGGTAACCCTTTAACATGTTAAGCGTAGTTACAAGTGCTGTACATTAGTACAGTATGTACGTACCGTACTGTAGATGAAAGTCATTGCTCGCTGAACATCTCGGTCAAAGTAAGCTGTTTGACTATCATACGTTTTCGGGCAGCCAAGTCGTTATTTTACGAATCGCTGTACGTTTCTGTCTTAAGTTTTTTTTTCTGAAATTCCAAAAGCGATTCGGATAATCAGCGATTCATATAGTCGAAGTTCGGATAATTGGACGACTGTACTAACAACTCACACGGGGTCGGCCGGGAAGCATAAAAGTGTATGGTATGGGGAAATATGGGCTAAACTTTGATTCAACCGCTTTATGTCCATATGATTTATAGGAGGCAAAAAGGTAAATATTTTTCACATAAATATAAAAATTAGTATAAAATAACAAACAAACATTTCAAATTGATTTAAATTAAAAAAAAACTGAAATTAAAAAAAAATGCGACAAAGTTATAAAATATGAATACATAAATACTTTTATTCAAGGTTATATAACGTTTTTTTTTGTCATATTAGACAGATACTCGAAAATTATTGTTTTAAAGAGTCAACAAAAAACAGAAATTTTTGACAGTCAACTAACCTAAATATAATATTTTATGATGATAAATGATGACATTGAAAATTTTCTTCGGACTCAAACAGTTTTTATGAAAAATAGTAAAAACCGACTTCAAAAATAATGTATAAAAAAATAACGAAACACTTTGTATTAAGATTGTGCTTTTTTAATGTATTTATTTTAGCGAAGAGCACTTTGATATCATTATCTACTGTTGACTAACAACGTTTTCCTGATGGAAATACATTATTTGAGGCAGTAGTGAACACCTGCTACTGATAATGGTAATCGGAATGTCAACTCCCTCTGCAGAAGCGGGATATTGTGACTAAGATACCGATAATCGATTCTAATATATTAGTATTTAAAAAAAAGTAATAGTACGGCAAGAAAAAATGTTTTTAAATAAGATTAAACATTCAAAGATTTAAAAAAAATAGCAATCACTAAACATTGAAAGAGTTGATAGCTTTAAATACTTGAGAATTTACATAACTGAGGACGGTGGAAAAAGAGTTCGCAACCTGCCCTGGGCCTCGATTATGATGGGAAGATATAGACGTCATACCTTCACTTTGACGGTATAGTTGAAGATAAATTGTCTCAAGCGATTACGAAGATACACTAGCGATCCTCCACCTTCAAGTTTTGGGTAGGTACATCGATATGAACCAAGGGGAAGCGTACGTCACGGTATACGAGTACATATCTACGCACTAAAATGACAAAGCTCCAGTATGACGTCGTAGTTTAAGATAAAATTCTCCCGACCGATTACAGATACCCCCACCATCAAGTTTTGATGTAAGTACATCATTTTATACCGACGGGTCTAGAAGTTCTCGATACGTTTATCTACGCTTAAAAAGTGTCAAACATTTAGTTCCACCATGCAATTTTTCCTTTGATTATTTATTTATTTTGTTTGGGAAATCAGCAGTTCTACATACATACTTATAGTAAACAAACAGATATAGTGTGTAAACTCAGAACTAATAACAGATTTCCACAAAGTAAACAAAGTTAGTAAAGAAAATATATTACATATCAAATAAATAAATATAAGTTTTTACATATAAAAATGTTATTTTCATTACTCGTAAATAGGACAATTTTTTCCCGAAGAAAAGTAGTTTGTGACACTTACCAGCTCTATGTTTATCACTATTTAAAAAATCACGTCAATCGGTCTCTCCTTTGCAAAGAGGATTTTTAAAAAAAATATATAAAGAATTTTCCCGTGAAAGCTATGCTTTTTTTTCGGGATGAAAAGTAACCTATAGCACTCTTAGTTCCCCGGCTATTTTTATGCAAAAAATCAAATTGGTTTCTCCGTTGGGACGTGAAGAAAACACAAACATACTTTCGCATTCATAATATTAGTATGGAAGTATGGAAAGACCTAAAAAAGTGTAGCTTCGAAGAGCGGAAGCAACTTGAAAGTGAGTTTAGACATTGAAGTCGGAAGTCAAGAAATTAAATTCAAATCACGAACTTCATTTCAAACTTTAGCTTGAAGTTATATAATATACGTTTATGTAGTACGCCTTTAATGCATTGAATTAATTTTGTGCAAACGAATTAATCAGCCCATTTATGAGATTTTATCCATTGTGGGTTTTTTTTTGTGATTGTGTAAAAAAAAGGTATTTGTAACTTATGTATACCTATTGTAAGATGCGAAAAATATATAATAAATAAAAATAACATATCACAAAATGAGGAAAATGGTTAGTTCATTAAAATTGGCAATATATGTGTACATACTGTTTGTTTACCTAATAAAATAAATAAATAAAATGGAAAGCAAAACGAAAAAATCCAAGAAAATAATACACAATTATTAATATGAATACAATTTGTGCCGATCTTATTACGTTGAGCAGACGTGGCTTATGGTACGCGTTTTTAGACGTTCTATAACCGCCAGCCGGTTTTGACGTGAGCTTGACATTCAATTCGAAACCAAAATACCCGATTGTATCTGAAAAGCGTTTTAAAACCATTCGGATAAACGTAAAAAATATAAGATGTAAATATTCATTTGTAAGAAGGTACCTAGGTACTGGTTTATGATTTAATTCCATAACTTAAAATTTAGAGCTATTTTTGTAAATGTCAAACTCTGCTCGTTTTGCCAACAGGGGTGCACTTAATGTAGGGATGCGATTTTCAAAAATGTATAAAGTGACAGTTAATATTATTTTAGTATTACTAATAATCCAGTAAAAATAAATAGATTGGTAGAAATTATACGGTTTTAACGGGAATAATCTGATTGGGATCCACAAAAGACGAATGTTGTTTGTAAACATTCAAATACAAACTTTTTTGTAAACAAAAAATAACATATTTTTTTAATACATACATTCTCGCCGAATGTAGCTCTGCAGGCTGACGAATAAAACATTTACGCTCCTAACTTTTTTTTAAGGATCGAATTACAGATTTTAAGAACTAAAAATTCCCTTCGCAAATCTCAAAATTTAAAAAAAAAACCGCACGTAAATTATTCCAGTAGTTATTTAATCTATCGAGGACACAAATACAAATATTGCCTTTTATAAACAAATATAGATATACAAATTTGGACTACATTCACTACTCAAATCATTCTGGGCTAACAAATTTACCGCAAACTCTTTTTACACGGTTTCGAAATAAAACGGCACACAAAAAAAATAAATTCATTTAACAAATTTGTTGCAGATAAATTTTTAGAAAACGTTGAGAGTAAAATATTGAACACTTAAAATGTTTTAATTAAAAATGTCTTCTTATGGAGACGGTAAGACGGCAAGACTGGAACACTACGTCAATCAACTTCGTTTTTTTAATTTTATAAATACTTTTAATGACAAAGTTAGTTATCTTAGAGGTCATTAAATTATTTTTTTCTAGATTGTAAAATGGAGTATATCTTCAATTTCTCGGACTAGCATCCCTTAAGTAAACTCCTACCCCTCCCCGACAAAAAAAATTGCGATAAAAACGTATTTGACCAACGAAGCGATACGCATCAGACGCGGACAAGGGAAGCGGCTGGGTAAGAGAGGGGTAGGGGTTTGTGGAGAGACTGCTTGTCCGAGAAATGAAGGATTTACTACATTTAAACTGTTACAAAAAAATATTAGGATTTGAGCTTATCAGGAGGAATTTTCCTCTAAGTTTCGCGGTCTGGCCCTGAAAAACCGTGTATAGAGGTCAGTTCAAACAAAACGACTATCTTATACAGAGTTTTTCCCGCTCTCTTTTGCTCGGTAAAATGACGGGACACTAAGCAAGCTCTTTTTCAAATAGGTTTTCTTCATGTCCAGGTCTTTTATATCCAGGTTCGACTGTACTTATTTTAATCGTTTTTTAAATTCCTTGCATCGCTCCTTTACTAACTAGGCGTAAAAAATGATAGTGATCCTTGTTACGATTTTTAAAAAATATTTATATTTTTTTATACAATTAAGGTACAATAAATAGTTAACAGTTTACTTTTTTGAAATCCCGAATCGATTTTTACACAATGAAATCTATCCACTGTTGTTGTTTTTTTTTTTAGAATACCTTTTTACACGGTACTGCGAGGAACGTATTAAAAGAGGTCCCGGTGTACAAATTACAAAACACAACATGAAGGCAAAGAAACAAATTAATCGTAACAAATAATTATTAAAGTTATTACATTAGCAATAATTGTGCGAAAGTATTAGCAATTATATATTAAAGTAGACATGCAGCTGGAATTACTAAGCAGAGGTCAAATTCAACCGGTTGGGTGCCATAACTGATACCCTCTTCCTTTACAAAATAAACAATTTAAGTTACCGTCAATTCCTTGAGAAAATTCAAATTCGTATTCCTCAACGTGCAATTCGGCTTGTTTCATGTTGATACATAAAGCACAAAGCATATTTTCCGAGAATCCTATTTTATTTTTCTAAAATCGATGCATATTTTCTCACTCTGTACAACTATAAAGAAAATGATAGAGCCTTAATTTCAAATAATATTTTTAATTTAATCTAACTGTATTTAATAAACATAAAATATTTTCTTTTATATTGTTTATTTTCTCTTGTTTTAAAAGGAAAAAAAGGCTTCTTAATACTGAGTTATCAACAAAAAAAATATTTTCACATTTATGTGTTTTTTCATTACAACCGATCTTTTTTCTCATTTAAATGGAGGTAACAATACAAATGGACAGCCATAGAAAAAATAGCATGTAAAGACGGGTGAATTTTCGTGCGCTTTACGCATCAAGGTCAAGTATTCCGAACTCTTTTAAATTTTGTACACTCGAAGACATCTATTATAATTTTGATGTAATACTAGGGCACGAGGATTTATTAAAGAAGATTTAAAAACTATTGACACGACAGCGATTCAAATGAAAGCTATGTTTAACGTTTGATGCACGTCAATAATGCAGGGTTGACACTTAATTTTGAGAGTTTCTTTTAGTATGAAGTATTATTTTTTGTCAAATTTAGTTTATTGTAATATCTGATGTTTTGATCTTATTATTTTGCGATGGGAGGTTCTATTGTTTATTTATTGTCTTTGTATGGTAAAACTTGTTTTATTTATGGACAGAAGAAAGCGGGTTTTATGTTATTTTTCAATTTACAAGCACATTGATTTAGATTTTTATAGTGAAATGCGCGAGTCTTCATTTGTTTTATTTTTTTTACTATTGGTACGTAAATACAATGTGTCCATTTCTTATTGAAAATGATAGTTTCTATGGCTTAATATTACTTAAATGTTTTCTTTTACTGAAACAAAATGAAAGGAGAGCATGTTTGTATGATGTAAACAATGTATGAAGATATAATATATGAAATATATAATGCTGTAGGCATAGAATAAAAAAAAGTCCAAAAACCGCATACGCACATCAAACAGAAGGCGACTAAACTACTCATAAATGAGTAATTAGACCTTGGATTTAACAACGCCGTGGGGGACATTTCAATGACATTATCTTTAAAACATCAAATACTATTAAACATGATATAAAAATATCCGTTTTTATGTCAAATAAAATTTATTTTATATTTTAAGTTCAAAGTTCATTAATTCATTTACTCTTATTAAATGACCCTTTACTTATCTACTCTGTTGTGTCAATCAATGTTTCCGCGTGCACAATAACATTTTTGAGAAATTAACAGATTGCTTTTTTTTACCTTTTCTTTTACATTTGTGTAATGATTATTTTTTTTCCCATCAAACAACATTACCCGGCGACTTCACGAATGCGCGCGGCGAAAGTGAGGCATAGTGGGGGAATTATTGGACACAGTACGATGTATTCAAATATGATTCTAGGCTCCTTCTGGACTATTCTTAATTCTATGGATGTAGGATATAAATGTATGTAGCAAGTGACAACCCTGGCATTTTGTAAAAAAAAGTATTTTTCTGAAGCAATGGTGTCTTAAATGACCCATCTCGCATTAACTTTTTAAGTTTTTATGTTTCTCTTTTAACATGTGTGTTTTTACATTTTTTTTTTAGGTTTTATATTTTCTAAAATTGACAATAATTTCGCGGCCTTCTGGGAACTGCCATGGCAATACCTAGCGGCACACTAAAGGTTAATCGGTTTGTTTCAATACCGTCCACAGCGCACAGCCAGACAAGAGAAGCCACATAATCTTAGAGTAATAACCACCGTACCGCGGCACAGCGCCGCGCCGCGCCGCACAGTGTTTCGTTTCATACAAGCTAGAAACTAAAAATTCTGAATGTACTTTTAACTCACGTATGCGATTCATTTAATCCTAAAAAGAGGTTTTTTTATTAAATATGTAATAATAATTCGTTTTATAAAAAAATATGTCATATTTTGTTATTTAATAAACGAAATAAATTTTCTGGAAATTGATATCTGCATCCAATAATGTATTTAAGGATCATAAATAATTGAAATTATTACTTTAATTCTATTGACTGATAAATCGGTCAACCTATAAAATAAATCATTGAAAATTATATTAGATACTTAGGCATAAAATAAAGATTTCACCCGAGAGAACTAATCTGCCTTCACTTGTTTTGTCAGAATAACCATTTTACAGCTGATTTTATTATGTTAAACATGACAACTGAAAGGGTTTAAATAAACTTAAAAGTTTGGCATTGTAAGGAACACAGCAGTGAGGCAACGGACACAGCAACCCTTGGTATCTACTGTCATCCAAGGCGTTTTGGCTGGCAAGGCCATGTACTACGTATGCCTTCCGAGAGTCTTAACCATGCTTGCCTATGTTACAAGGCATCAGGTTCTTGGCGTCCTGGTCGTCCGCTGTTGACAATTTGTGGGCAGTTTGCGTCAGAGTTGCGGTACGTGGACTTAACTTGGGAGGATGTACGGGAGGTCGATCGCTTGGCCGGAGGCAGATTATGGAATCCATATGCTCCACATAGGGAGCGGATATGGTATGATGATGATAAAACTTAAAGGTTTTTAAATAAAATATTGGTTACAAGTGATTTTCAAATAGATGTATTTTGAGAAATATAAAAAGAGCATGTAATGTAGATAAACCAAAGGAATAAAATTATTGTCGAGAAACTCTATTAATACTAATAGAGTTCATTTCACTGGGTTTGGCGCCACAAATATAATAGGACATGGTTGACTTATTTTCAGCCAAAACGTTGCAAATTTTACCATCTACCATTGTTAAAAGCATTTTAAATTTTATGGACAATACTACACCTCCAATATTAACGTTAAAATTTTCAAGTTTTTCAATTGCATCTTGAAGTTTTTCGATTTCAGACTTAGTAAGAATATCAGTTTCTTTGGCGAAAATAAATTTAATAGGATGACAATAAGAGGTTGAGGAAGGGCTTAAATTTTGCCAAATTACTATATTAGGGTCATCATTAAGCCTTAGTTGTATTGGAACGAATGACATAATAAATAAAAATTCATCTATTGCATGCTCTGTGTGAAATTTCTGTTTATAATTACTATGTCTCGAGCTTCCATCTCCACCCCACTTGCATATAAGAGTCAGTACAGAACCTGAAGGAACTCTTTCTTTTAAGACTTCTGATTCTACATTTAGCAATCGTTGCACCGTATGATTTAAAATCGCTTGTAGCTGGATTTCTGCACTAGTTTCCGTTATTTTGACAAATTCCTCGCTCAGGCAACATGCTTTTTTTGCTTTTCTTAAACTATAAAATGCCGGATATATGTTGTGGCCGGTTTTTATTGCATTTTTACGCATAACTTTGTAGGAATGCGAAGATAATTTACAGTCAACGTATAAACTTAGCGCTTCCTCAATTGTCAATGCCCGCTGTTTGTTTACTTGTTGACGTTCCCTACGTATTTTTTCTACTTCATTGGGAGTAGCTTTCAAAATTTTCTTAAGGAGATCGGCAACTGTGCGTTTTCCTGATGCTCGAATAGATACATGCGTGTCAAACGAAAGTTCTTCAGAAGTCTTCGTACTCACTAAATCACGCACTTTTGTCCTTTTGCACTGATCACTGCATGCCCCAAAATCCTTTGCGGGCCTTCCAGTAGACGTAGATGGTTCATTCATGTCTACTGAAGGACTTTGTCGAAAGTTTTCACACATCAAAATATTTTCACTACCGTCGAGCCACTCAAATTTTTTTTTAACAAATCTATCTAGTTTACAGCCAGATTCGGTCCATTTTCTGCTTATATTTAATCAAATAAGCTTAATTTGATTTTTCAACAGTTTTTCACCACTTGCACCGAGTTTACCGACTTCAAATTTACTAACAATATTATTTAACACTCCTTTGAAGCCTTTCTTTCGTCGTCAAACTCTTCCACATCACGTACAATTCTTGCCTGGAAATCTCGTATCTGGTACCTGTAAAATAACAAAATAAGATAGATGCAACTTCGTGCGGTAAAATATTGAAACTGTAATGAATTGACAATAAATTGGTCTATTGAAAAATAAAAATAATATTTTGCTACTTTGATATACTCTCCGAGATAAATTCTCGAGAAGTTAGAAATTGATATTTTTTTAACTACCGAAAAATACATAAGTTAAATTATTGTTTTTTTAAATACTTAAATAAAATACATTAAAATATTAGAAAAAAAACTATACAACATACCTTCCAAAATAGCTTCCATTTTTTTTTTAATCGAAATTAAAAACTTTAAACTTGATAAACAACCTTTACACGTCGGACGCCAAAATGCAAATAAATGTAATTAGGCTTTCAAAAACCAATTATCCGACTTTCATATTCTGGTATGAATCAACCTAAGCATTAATCACCCCAATTAGGCTTACAATCGTCACACTAACTATCTGGTAATGCCCCCATGACGTCATCGTTTAAGAATTCAAAAGTGACTTTTTATCTTGTAGCTTGTATGGGTCAAAACACTGTGCGCCGTGGCGATGTGTCCAGACCTTAAGACTTAGCATTGAATATGTTGGAAAATAAATAAATGATTTTAAAGCTTAAGGATTGTGGATCGAGTTTTTCTACTGACATTTCTTGGTGGAACTGCATTTTAATCATAGTAATAAAATGCGTACATAGTTTTATTTACAGTTTTATTTTTACAAATTTATCAAGTCTCCCACCAGTCTCCCACCAGTCTGACGATGTAGGTCACGACAAAACCCGGTCACTGGTAAAAAATATAAATGAGAAATAAAACAATATACGTATTTTTATGTTTACAATTAAGGATTGTTTAAATTTATTTCAACAGAGAGGGAAAACATTTTTGAGAAGGGAATATGGAAGTCTAGGCATTTAGGTCATTGCCGGTTTAAGTGGCCACTTTACACACTGTATAACATTCACCATTCTACCCTTGTTTGAACATCCACATTTCCTCAACTCTTCCATCTGTTTTACTTTTGTGAAGTAAAAGAGCTGAAACCACGTGGGTGAGATTCATCCGGCTGAACCTAATCACCTACTAGGTAGCGCCTGAAAACAATTTCCCAATTTTTATAGTTTTTCTTTTACCAGGTAGTTAATTCAATAATGTTTGAGTATTTTCAAATGCTTGCAGACTGGCTGGATTTCCATAAACATCATATTTTGTATATGTTTTCCCTCTCTGTTGAAATAAATTTGAATATGAATAACTCCCTAGGGTGGAAATCCAGCCAGTCTGCAAGCATTTGGACATACTCAAACATTGTTGAATTTAGGATTGCGCTTTAATGTACTTCTTGTCCGATCCTGCTAGTTGTTTTTGTTCGTGTTCTACAAGCATGTGCGCATTGCTTTTCAGCCTACCCTCGTGGATATAATATACATATTTATATTAACGTTTACCATTACGTAAAAGAACAAACAATTATTCTTGTGTACATAAAGGAGAGTGACGTCTTACGATAATGAGTTTTTTTTCAGTAAGTAAATATTTTTAATATAAAATACAAATTTCAAGAAAACGTGCAACGTTTTCAGCGAGTGCCACATACAAAATTATTATAAATATTTTATTCTCAATATGTTGGATTCTTGACTGCACTTTTATATACTATGTTCATTTCATCAAAGAAATATATTCCTCTGTAAGTATTATTGTTGTATTAAAATTAAAGAGGCTAAGCGAAGTTCAACCTTTTTGTTAAACGGTGCTTTCAATATTTTAGCTTAGCATTCGTTAGCCATTCAATTGAATGCTGGCATTTGATGAACATGCTAGCAGTCCGCTTGAGTGGCTGATCGAACTATTTGGCGGTGAAATTGTAACGACTATATTTCATCCTGCCCCATTTAAGCAGCGCGTAATTAAGCACGGGTCCAAGTGATATTTTTGCTACGATGGAATTCAAGCATGGCAATACCGCGTCAGATTGTGCATTTAAAAAAAGCAAAAGACTGCCCGTGACAAGCAAAATAAACGTGTAACGTAACAAAATCTAAGATGTAGTTCTTTTATATGGAGGAAGCACCGCCTTACGGTATGTAAGTACTATGTAATTGATTTGTAATTGTATTGTCATTTCAATTTGCCAGATCACGGAATCTAATGAGGTATTTTTGTCCATAATTATAGACTTCCTAAATACTTGATTTTATTTTTTACATATGGGGTATTCCATGAGAAAGTGAAACTTGATTTAAAATAAAAAAGGTTAAAAAAATCATGTGATTATTCAATAAATCAATAGCCAAAACATTAAATTCAACATTTAATTTTAAAAAAATAAATAAAACAATTTTCTGTTTCGCAAATGCTCACTTGTAAATTCTAAGGGTGGAAACCTTCATGAACCCTACATAGATCAGTAATGTTGGCAGCACTGTATAATCTCCTATGTCTTCTATTAAACAAGTGTTAATGAATTTCAAGTAAGGTAAGTCTTTTAATTTTTATTATATAATGAACTACATATGATTAGTCATGTCCCACCCGTTACAAAAACCAATGATAAGAGGGTTGTGGAAGATTTCCGGTTTATTGTCAACGGACCAATCGCAGAACTAACCAAGAAGAAGCAGAAGAGAACTTGAGACGTCACACGCGGATTAGTTTTAGATACACAAAACTTGAAAAAAAAATCGTCTCGGTTGAATTATTATCTGTTAAAAAAAAATTAACAAAAAAACACTGAATTTTCTCATAACTGCAGAGTTACCTCGATATTTTACTGAATGAGGAACATCAGTTTTTTTTAGTAGAACTACTGGTTTTTCAATTTCAAAGCTCAAAAACGGAATATCTCGTTTTATTATTTTTTAAAACGTCAAAAAAGTGAACTAATTAAAGCACGTGACGAAATGGCACAAGGAAACGCAACAATACAACATCGGTAAACAGAATCTCATAACAATAATAAAATTTTCAAATTTAAAATTCCTAAATCATTCGCAAACGAGTGGAGGCGTACCTATAAAAAAATATAATAATTTAAAAGCTAAGGAACAATAACAATATTGTATTCGAAAAGAAGACAGCAAAAATACGGTCAATCTAACAAGTTAGCAAATTTTAGTTCAGAAATATTATAATGTAAATAATAATACAGTATTTATTATATTCTGATTTCCTTCGAGTACCTAATAGAAAACTTCAAAATTGATGTAGTTAAGTCCATCAGAGATTTAAGAGTTATTTTGGACTATAAACTGACATACAACGAGCATACAGATAAAACAGTAAATAAATCACTGAAATTACTTGGCTTCAATAACAGAATATCCTCTGATTTTACTAATGTCCGTACAATCAAAACTCTTTACTGCTCAATTGTTCGCCTTTTTCTAGAATATGCCTCCGTGGTCTGGTCTCCATTCCATGTGAATTGCATAAATCACATTGAATCAGTTCAACACCGCTTGCTTTGAAAAGTAGCGTAGATGCTTGGACTAGAAGAAGGTGATTATTCTCATGCTGATATTGAGTCAATGTTAAATATTTCTAGTCTACAAAAAAGTAGAATTAAATTTATTCCATATATATGTTCGGCATACTAAATGGTATAATCGATGTTCCATCATTACTGGGACAAGTTAAATTCAATATTCCGACTCGTTGGTTGAGATTAAATGAAGAGCTGTTCATCGATCAGCATAGAACAAACTATGGCCTTAATTCTCCAATGACCCGTCTTTGTCGTATTGTTAACTCGAGACAATATCTGGACTTTTTTGGATCAAGTTTTCAGCGATTTAAACAAGCACTAAATAAATAGTCCAGATCTTGTCTTGATGTCCATTATGTTTGTCAATAGTTTTTTTTTCTTTTTAAAAAAAAATGTTTTTAACTTTTATTTTATTGTAATATTTAAACCCTATAAATTTTTAACATATTACAACAGAGATGAAGAAAATTTAAGAGAAGGTAATATAGAAGTCTAGGCATCTACAGGGCTTATGACCTGTATGTATGTATGTTCTGTATGTTCTTCATCTCTGTTGTAATATGTTAATATAAACAGCTCCCCAGGTAGTTGAATCCAGTCCTTGTCTACGAAAATTTGGACAAACTCAAAATATTGTCTATAAATTGTATAAATGGACAATGTCCGTTAATAGATAAATAAACAAATATTGAAGTATGAAGTCAATTTCATATATTTACATACATGATGCATGGTTTTTTTTCTATTGCAATCAAGTCTTTGTATCTTTATATATATAATTCTTCTGTTCGTGTGATGTCACTGAACTCCTAAACGGCTTAATCGATTTACGTGCGGTTTTCAGCGAAATGTAGATCTTTGCGCTGCGCGTGTTCGTAGATATTAACGCCATTTTGTATAAAAGACAATGTTTGTATGTGTGTCCTTGATAGATAAAAAAAAACTACTAGAATAATTTTGGTGTGTTTTTTTCAAAATTTTGAGATTTGCTCAGGGCATTTTTATAGCCCTTAAAATCTTCAATCTAATCTGTAAAAACAAAGTTAGAATCATAAATGTTTTATTCATCGATCTACCATTGCATTCGACGAGAAGGATATTGTTTTTTTGTGTATAAAAAAAGTTTGTAAATGAATGTTTACAAACAGTATTCGTTTTTTGATAATACTGATTTTGGTAACACTAAAATAGTATTAACTGACATTCAATACATTTTTGAAAATCGTATTCCCACATAAAGTGCACCCCTGTTGGTGAGAAGAGCAGATTTAAAAAAAAATGATTAATATAATTACAAAATTTATCCATATTTTTTTTACTATACAATCTATTGGTTATATATTTTTTTATGTTAAAGCTGTTACTTTCCAAAATAGAGACTAGCTTTTGTGCTTGGAGAGTGATTTACATTATTTCATTTATTTAGTCATTTGATGTTATATTGTTTCGAATATTCACGAGGAAAACAATAAAAATAATACGAAATAAAAAGAATAACAGAAAATAATAATTGTGAGATTCAAGTTAAAATAGAAAGCTGTTTTTACTCAGGTTCGAAAAAGTTCTTCAAATTAACTTTGATTTTATTTAATGATATACGAATATATAAGTTTGACATTTGCAAAAATAATTCTATAATCAAAAACGAATTATTTAATGTTTTGGAATTCAACCATAAACAAGTACCAATGTACCTACCTACTTAAATTCTATATTTGACAAAAATTATTTTAAGTTTTAGAATTCTATAATAAACTAATACCTTGGTACCTACTTATCAATTAAAAGTCTTTTTCCTATCCGGACAGTTTTTGCACGCTGTCACGACACATACAGGCATTTTCTTTTCATTTATTTTGTTTTCGTTTTCGTTTCGTTTGTAAGTCCTCGATGGACTAAATAACTGCTGGACCTATTTATGAGAGGTTTTCAGCGAAATGTAGATTCTATCTTCTTTACCATTGGCGTATCCCTTTTGTTTCGTTTTCATAAAAATAGTTTATTACTCTCCGGTCACGCAGACATTTTTCCTCTTTCCTATACTAAATATAAAAGATTACTTATAGGCGTTGATAATACGCCTGTTTAATTATATGAGTTCATTAAAACTGTATATTTATGTTTATGTTTGTACCTTATTCAATATTTTTTAAAGTTTTATTTTATTATTAAAAAAAAAAAAAAATGTACTTATTTTTCATATATATGTATTTTATTTATATTTATTATTTTATTTTACTTTTTGCATTTTGATATTTTGCATTTTCTGAATTACTAACATTTTAAAATTAGTTTTATTCTATTACTGGGTTATTTTTATGTGTACACTTGATTAAAAACTTACATAGCCGTGAAAAATGATTATTTACGGTTTTTACAATTTAAACTACAATGTACCTTATTTTATAGATGAATTATAAGTAAAAACTGTTGTTTTTTCAGAAATAAAATAAATAAATAAACTAACCTGAACCAGTAAAATAGCACAGTTTTATCTGCTGTCTTCGGGCGCATGATATACAAATATAACTATTTTTGAAAAACGCAAAACGTACCGATAATTTATTTTATATTTTAATACTTTGTCTAAAAAAATAACAAAATCGGTTCAGTTTTGAGGTGCGGAAAACGGGACACAAAAACGAAACGTCAATTTTGTATATTCTAACAAAAGCAAAAGGTCTGACATACAGTTGTAATTTTTGCACAGTATCGGGGAGGCATCTGCAAGACAATGACATAAAAACAATATTCGAATACCTATTTAATCAAAATTCTCTGTCCTCACAATTTATGTAAACCGAAAAACAAAAATAATAATGTAGGCATACGGACATATCTAATTTGGACTAAATACAATAATTGATATCAAACCTTCGATTGTGTTTATTTCATCCATATACGAATATGTACTCAAACCTAGCAATAGCAAAGCATTTCCGGGTTCAGTTCGTTATATATATATATATAATTCTTCTGTTCGCGTGTATGTCACTGTGAACGGCTGGCCCGATTTTGATGAACTTTTTGTGTGTGTTTGAGTGGGTCCCTGGATGGTGATCCAATTGGACCCGGTAGGTGGCGCTGCGATCTTAATGTCTTAACTTACGTGCGGTTTTTTGAATAATGAACTTTGCTTTGCATATGTTTGTACATCTTAAAATTTTAATTTCTTTCGATTTTCATTCAAAGAGCAAAGATTTTTTATTCATCGAGGCATTTGTGAGAGTGACAAAAAAGTTCAAACACCTATTCATCAAAACTCACAAATTAGGACAAAGTTAGTGATTTCGTAGTAAGAAAGTATGCTAAAAGGCTTGATTTTTGTTTCAAAATATTTGTCCTTTACATGAGTATAAAAAAAGGCCAGTCTAATGCTTCAGGCTGTGAATTTCCAATAAAACTATTAATGAAATGTTGTATTTTAAATAATATAATATTATTTTAATTGCACGTTTGCTTGCCATGCAAAGGGTATCAGGTTCGTTTTCCGATAAAGTTGCTATGAATTTTCATCAAACATAACTCTGTGATAACAATAAACTGCTCTAGGAAAAACTCAGATGGTGGTTTTATTTAAATAATGGTGTTTACACGTTGAAAAAAAGTTACATTGCGAATTCATTTTTTATACGTGAAAAGTAATTTTTAATCGCTCTATTTAAAATACTAACCTTAGTTTTAACCAAACATTTTGACGGGGGAGTTGTACATTACCGGTTAGTGAATGGAGAATATTGTATCGTGTAGTTCGCGTGAGATGAGATCTCTCCAACCCGACGCGCGACGCCCGACGCCTGACGCGACGCTCCATTCGCCCGCTCGCCGGCACGCCGCGCGGTCGCTCGTCCCGCGGAGCGACACGTACACAACCGGCTTTTCTGCACAAATTTTCTTTCGCGAACACTATGACATGGAAAATGTTATTAGAGTACATGCTTTCGGATTTTCGTTTACCAGTGTTCGCTCCCAAATAAGTCCCTTATTACGAAATTCACCGAATCACTTAATAAAATAAAGTTTTTGCTTTTTAAAAAGCTCACTGAACGAAAGTTCGGTAGTTTACTATAATATGTACCTTCATAAAACTTTATTTTTTATTACTTGAAAATATTCATCCTGTACAGTAATAAAAAGGTAACTTTATTAGTAGTGTTGCGCTTTATCAAGTACAGAAATATAACGTCTGCTAGATTTATCAAATAAATCAATTATTGTACCCATTAGTTTACTATTATTGCTAAAATTTGAACCACACACCGAAAAAAAATGGTTGAGTCTTAAATTACAAATCAAATGTTTTATTGATTTTTTACAGTTCAAAGTGTTATTTTTTTTTATACATAAGTAGGAACTTTTACTAGATAAATATTTTATTTCATTTTTGCGAAAGTTTCTAGTCAAAGGCGTGATTATTTATCTGTTTATATAACTGAGAAAAAAGTAAATCAAGGTCGGTTAATAATTAAGGGACCAGGACATTCCTATTAGTTTGACGAAAGCTAGAAAATAAATAAATAAATATAGCCCGCGAGTGAAGTCGACATTGGTTGATAAAGACATTATAATTCCAAGCTGTCGGGAACAGTTTGTGACGTGAATATGGAGATATGTCATACGTGATCTGTATCTGTGGTGTGTTATTCAAATTGACAAAGTTCTACGTGCGCGGCCCAGTTTCTGTTCGCCGGCGCTGAAACCTTTGACGAGATTACCTGCGTAATTATTCCTTACGGTGGCACTATAAGTGCGCTACTCTTGCACAGAAGCTGGCCATCATATTGTAAGTTACTTGTTTGTACATTAAATACTATTTTTCTATCATCTCACCTTGTTATTATATATTTTTGATCTATATATAAATATATATATAAACGAGTTGATGAAAGTTTGTCCTTTGTAGACTCAACAACTATCGGACCATTTACGTGCAGCTTTACGCAAAATAATCCAATTCACGTGACTTAATAATTAATGTGAATAATAATATGTTCGACATGTTCATAAAAAAATGTAGGACGAAAAAGATGTATTTTTCATCAAAATGCCGGGGTTGCATTCGGCTAAAATTCATATTTCAAAAAATTTGGAGAATGATGTGTTTTTGGATATTGAAAAAGTTTGTATTTTGACGTTTACAAACATTTAAAAAAAAAAAAAAATACTGAATTGATTGGTTTCCTTACAGTTTCTTAATTTCTACATATTGACTTATTTTTAATGGATTTATAGTAATGCTTAAATAGTTTTAACCAACGTTTGATACATTTCTGAAAAACGTATTTTTACACAGAATGCACCACTGTTGGTAAAAAGCGCAGAGTTCGACATATGCAAAAATAATTATTTGTATGAAAATGAATTATTTTATGTTTTGGAATTCAACCATAAACAAGTACCTAGGTACCTACTTAAATTCAATATTTGAATATTAATAATTTTTAGTTTTGTAATTCAATCATAAACAAGTACCTAGGTACCTACGTATCAGTGAAAAGTCTTTTTCTTTATCCGGACAATTTTTGCACGCTGTCATGACTTAGTCTTTTTTTTCTTTTGGTTTCGAATTAAATGTCAAGGTCATGTCAAAACCCGACTGGCGGTTAAAGAATGACTAAATTTTCATGAGTTAAATATCATAATTTTAGAATTAAACGCGGTCTGACGTTTCTTTATTAACACGTATTCCCGTATTATTCTCCTTGTATTATGGCACTAGCGTAGTGATTTTTGCACGATTTTGCACGTGTTAAAGTATCTAAATTTATATTGGTTTTGTTTTTTAATAAATTGATTTCAAGGATTTTCAATTCATGGTCTCTAGAAGAAATATGAATTATTTTTATGTAATTTTTTAATCACAAAAATGTTCATGTTCTACTAAAGGTTGGTAAATTTTTGATTATCTTTATTACTAGACCATGATTGTATATACAGGGCCTTAGGTTTAGGAATAGTGGCAGAAAACGGATGGGAATTACATTTTTATTCTACCAATATGGCTATAGTCGATTTTTATAGCCGACACAATTAATTAAGAATGTTAAGTCTCGAGTTGGAATAATTTTATTTATTATTAACTGACATATTAGCTAAACATTTGCTATCTAAGAAAGCTAAGCTACATTTATTTTTATCAGCTGAATATCTAATTAATATATTAAAGTTTAGCCCATTGCTGACATTCCTTATTGTTACACATCAATACATTTTCTCACCCTGATATTTTTTTATCGAGGAGGCAATATCTCTGTGGTTTGTTGGAAGAAATTTAAGTAAATCTAATAAAAAAGCCGTAATATAAATACTAGTGCATTTATGAAGCTGTTGGCATGTCACTTATTTTTAAGTCCAGACATGTTTTGACAAATAATTATTTGCCGTGGCCTCGCGTGTCTCCTACACACATCGAGTTGTTTTTTACTAAAAAAATCATTTGGTTTTTCGATCTCACCTCTTAAAATGCTTTATTAATAGGTAATATATTTGAAGAGTGACTGTCATCTTACCTTATATAGATGCAATGGTCGTAAACAAAGTAATACTTTTGAGAATAAATCGTGATATGCTGTCACAAACGAACAAAGAAATGTACCTAATCCTAATTTGTTTCTCATCTAAACTAATATGTTACTACAAAAAAATGTGTGGCTTCGTGGTAGTGTTATGGACGGATCAGAAGTCGGTTTGAATCCCGCTCTGTCACGCAATTGTGAAAATACGGAGAATGTGCTGGTGGTACCTGACCATACGCCACAAAATATTGGGTCAGGTTCTCCCGACGGACACCACTGCATTCTCTGTCGTATCAACCAGCTCGGTCAGGCAGTTGGCTTAAGACGACTAAACCTTTAAACAAAGAACATTTTACCGAAGAGAATACAAAAGTCTAGGCATCCGTAGGGCTTATGATCTGTCATTGGCTGGTTAAAGTGGCCGCTTTACACACTGTGTAACATTCACCATTCTGCCTATATGTGAACATCCATATTTCCTTGACTCTTCCATCTGTTAGATACTTATATAGGCAAAATAGTGGTGTGAAGTGGCCACTTAATCCAGCCAATGACAGATCATAAGCCCCGTGGATGCCTAGACTTCTATATTCCGTTTTGTAATATGTGATTTATGTCTGTTGTAATATGTTCATATTAACAGCTCCCTAGGGTGTTGAATCCAGTCCTTGTCTACAAAAATTTAGACAGACTCAAAACACAGTTGCTTTAAAGAAAGGTTTACACCCGAGATCAGTCAAATAGAAGAGGAAATCGAAAAAAAAAATTTGAATTTGAGGACAAACAAATTTATTTGATAAAATAATTATAATGAACTTAATTTCCAAACGAGATGTTTTTTTGGGATTATAATAATAACGCAAATATTTTTCTACAAAAAATAATCTTACCTAAATTAGTTTACACAATGCCAAATCTGTAAGGAATTGGTTGGCGGTTTCAGGTAAAAATCTAGAAACTCACATACGATTTTGAATGTAAAATGAAAAACATTTTCATTATCATACCCTCAAGACTACTTCTTTCTTTGGAATAAATTATATTTAAAAGAACTAATTTATTAAGCTTTGAAAACGCCTTTGGTTTAGTTCAAATTATTCGTGTAAAGTGTAGAGTAAAGAGGATAGTTCTCAGTTAAGACCCCTTATTTATTTATTGATTTGATAATAAATTATAAATAAATAAATATAAGAGGTAAAACCGAGTATTCGAAAAACGAAAAAAATATTTTAAAGCAATTAAAATACATATTTACTATACATAGTTCGTGGGTATAAAATAAATGTTTACCATATTATTATTCCAATATTTGAGTTTTTCCAAATGTTTGTAGACAAACTCAAATATTGTAATGAAACCAACTGGTCCAAGAAGAAATTTAAAAATTGAAAAAATGTTTTCAGGCGTTGCCTAGTATGTGAAATAATTCAGTCAGATAAATCTCTTCACAACAATAAAGGTTGCAGCTCTTTAACTTCACTAAAATCAACAAATGGAAGAATTGAAGAAATATGGATGTTCAAACATAGGCTAAATGGTGAATGTTACACAGTGTGTAAAGTGGCCACTCAAACCAGCCAATGACAGGTCATAAGCCTTGTAAATGCCTAGACTTCCATATTCCGTTATTTAAGGTATTTTCTATCCCTGTTGTAATTTGTTAATATTATTATTTCTTCATTTCATAAGTTCGTTTGTATCCCATATATCTTTCACTCCAGTCTCACGTTATGACTACTAACACTTTCAAAATAATCGGCTCATGTTACAATAAAAACGACATCGACACAATAATTTTATTCATAATTATCATGACATTGCCATTTTTTCATACTGAGGTTCATTAATTTTGAAACTAGTTTTGAAAACTGTACCTTATGTCAATAATCTCGATTTGAATATGGGATAGTGGTATGTTCATATTACTGTTAGGTTCGTTGAATAGTTGTTTGCATTTATTAATTTATTTTAATTTTATTATTTGTGTACTTGTTAACAGATTATTACACATTTTTTGAGACATAAGTCCCTACTATATATAACCAGAAACATAACAAAAAACAGCAAATTCGAACATTTGCCATACATTTAATAAAAAAAGAGAGAGAAAAAAAAGGTAGCCACATATTCGGAATCTCCTCAAAGAGTTTCCCACTCAAATTCTCCCCACTGAGGAAAATCCAGTCCTTAACTCCTTTCTTGAAAATAGTTTTTGTCCTTGAGAGCTTAATACGCTTTTCCAAAATATTGAACATTCTCAGTGCGGTAAAGAAAATATGTTTCTTAGCAAAATTCGTATGGGTTTTGGGTATGACATAACTTGAGCTCTGGGAACACCTCCAGCGAACGTTTTGCCTTTCTTATAACAAATCAACATTAAATTGATGTAATGTTTGAATTAAATTCTCGATTTTACCCTGTATTTCTACTCTACCAAAAAATAATAATTAAACTATTATGTCCAGCGCCAAAATACCAAAATCGCATGGCGTAGCGTTCGCATCGTATGTAAACTACATGGAAAATGAGGTATTGGTATGTTTGGATTACTTCCCTTGCGTATTGAGAATTTTAGTCTGCGCCTGCGCCCAGACTGCGCGTTCAGTACTGCGCTGGAACGGAATTTTGAATTTGCTTCAATCGCGATCGTTCTTTAAATCGATACCCAGCCAGCCAGTAGCAAGTACGCGCCGATCAGGCGATCAGTACGCGCATGACAGCCACACACTACAATGACAGCGCTGGTAAATGGTTACGTTTCTTTTTAAGATATTTTTATAAGGCGATAGTAAAATTCCTTCACAATTTATCTTGATTGTTAATCAAATTCTTATTACATAATTTATTAATAGTAATTTAAATGATAGGTATTATAACTGTCACTTAATTTATTAAATATGCTATTTTATAAACATTATTTGCCAAAATATAGAGGAACTAATGGTTCAATGCGTTCTTTCAACGGACCGTGCATGCTAGGTAGGTACTTGTTTATGATTGAATTCCAAAACTAAAAATTATTAATATCCAAATAGTGAATTTAAATAGGTACCTAGGTACTTGTTTACGGTTGAATTCGAAGACATAAAATAATTCATTTTGAAATAAAGAATAGTTTTTGCAAATGTCAAAATAGGCTTTTCTCAACAATAGGGGTGCACTTTATTCATGAATGCGATTAAAAAAATGTTTTTAATGTCAGTTGATATTGTTTTAGTATTACCAATAATCAAGTAAAAAGAAGTATATGGGAAGAAATTATAAGGAATATATTGGAAAGAATCTGATTGGAATCCATGAAAAGTGAAAGTTGTTTGTAAACATTCAAAACAAACTTTTTTAAACACAAAAAACAATATTCTTCCATTTTTTTGTATGTGCATTTTCATTTAATGAAACCCTTGTAGGTCGATGAAACAAAGATTTATGCTTCTAACCTTTTTATAACAGATCCGATTGAATTTTGATATCTATGAACACGCGCAGCGCAAAGATTTACATTTCGCTGAAAACCGCAAGTAAATCGGTTAAACCATTACGCGTGCATAAGAATTTATATATATATAAAGATGTCTGGTATTTCGTTTTATCGATATTATATAGCCATTGTATTGTTTAACAATGTTTATACCACGTACCTATATTATATGTATTATTAGTTTGTATCACCATAGAAAATGTTGAACAAATCACAAAATAGATTAACCATATCCGATAAATTGCTTCCAGTCTTTACGGAATAATACCAAACATCCCTTAGAACATTTAAATTATTAATTTTGAAAAAATATGTAAATGGCCTTAATTTCATTGGGTTAGCAACATAAAAATATATTTTATTTATCAGTCCTATCACCATGTTACATAATACGTATATTTTTTATTTTACATCAATATGTATTTAATTACATTTAGATTGTGTTTTTGTTAGTATATAATCCCATACTAAGTACGAGAGGTTGCCTCTTTTTTGGAGTGATTTTTATTTGATTTTCTTTGTTGTACTTTTTACCTCAATATGGATTAATGGATTCAAAACTGATATCTGTTTATAAAACATATTAAATAAGAGAATATGAAAAAAAAACCCTCTTCTGATAATATCTGATTATCTTTTTCTTTCCTTTAATGTTAAATGTGTAATACTCGTTTTACTTATTTTGTATTCAAATTGGATATTTAAAACGGATACTTGGATACATATTTTTTACGTCTTGCCTTATAAAGGAAAAATGTACACGAACAGGAAACATTAAAAACTACTTGTTTGGATGTCATACTTATTTTATTTCAGCAATGGCAAAAGTTAATTTATGTAACTTTAGATGTTTTGCGAATATAAACCTAACTCTAAACTATTTCTATAATATTTAATAATACGCGTCTACACCAGGCATGCCCAAAACTTGGCCCGCGGGCCACATATGACCCAATTTTGTGTCGCATATCCAATAATTTCAACTGTCTATTACTTTCTCCAAAAAAATGTCTTTAAATGCTATTCTTGATGCTTGGCAATCGCGATTGGAATCTTCCCGTTCAGTGAGGGTTACCTTTCTTTTTTTCCCTTCAATCCATCAGCGCTTAAAATCTTCTTGGGTTATCCCAGATCACTGGACTTCGTAACTTATATCAGGTCATGGTAAATTTAATCAAAAATGATTTGTTTTCAATATTGTTGATTCCCCTTCGTGCTGTTGCGGATATCCTAATCAATGTTGAATTATATTGAATATCGAATTATTTTGTGAGTGTTATTAATTGTTGATTAATTTAATTTAATCGACGATAATTTTGACGTCAACTTTTTTTATGAGCCTATTTAAAATAGTAAAACTTTAAAAAATAAAATACGCTATTATGCGTGATGGTCACTTAAAACAAGGTATGTTATAAAATTAGTAACTTAACACTTTTTATCCCGGAGCCGTGTAAACACGTGATTATATAACCACGCGTTGTATCCCGGTCCTGTGTTTTTACGTGGTTTACCAGCTGTTCAAAAAGTGCATTTTATTGACATCTAGTGACTTTTATTAGTACTTTTTCGCTGCTAGTGAAAAGGGAACTGGGACACAACGCGTGGTTATTATAATCAGGCGTTTACACGGCTCCGGGATACAAAGCACAAAATAAGGAGTGAGACCCTGTAGGTATGTGCGAACATTGCAATGTGGCTCTCCATAAATACCATTGTTGGCTAAACTATCATACAAAAACGACTTAACAATATTTTGAGTTTGTCCAAATTTTTGTAGACAAGGACTGGGTTCAACTCCCCGGGGAGCTGTTTATATTAACATATTACAACAATGCGCTATTTATGCTATGTTCTTCATCTGTGTTGTAATATGTTAATAAAAACGACTTATTCAATATAAGAAGTTACAATTGATTTGACCCAGTATTTTCATAATTATGACACGTTTAGGAAGCCCTTCACAAAGCATGAAATTTCACAAAAATGGGCAGGGCACAGGGTAAATTCTATCTCAAAGTGTTAAGTTCTATTTTTCTCGTGTTGCCCATTCCCACCACCATCCTCCATTCCAATCGTTCTACCCGAAATACCGTTAAAAAAACTTTTTTTACTCGTGATTATTATTATGTGATCAATATTATGATCAATTCAGTATGTTTAAAGAGAACACTCCGAGTTCATCTAAATAAAATAATTATTACGTTTATAACAATGATCGTATATTGTTATTTCCGTTACTATCTTTGTCGTCCTATAATTATTGTGGGAGGCATATTATAACGTTTTCTCATATCTTATTTTGTCTTGATTTATGTATTCCTGTAAAAAAATAAGAAAATTGCCTTTTTTTTACTTCAACGATTTTATTTTCTGTATTAAGCTATTAAGTGGTAAATATGAAAACCTGTTTCTATTCACCCCCTCTGACGGAATGTTATTCAAAATTGAAAAATCGGTATCGAAAATGGAAAGAAAAAAGACTGCCCAACACTACTGTAATCTGTCAAAAGTATCTTATCACGTTAACTTTTTTTTTGTATCACCGTTTTGTCTTTGTTTCGTTTCATTTGTATCACATACATCTAGCTCACTCTATTGCTATCGAAACCGTATTTTGCTCTCGTTTATCCTAGGATCTGTGACTCGCGCCGAGTACCCTGAGGCGCGAGACTGATCACGGGATCATCATGTACCAGTTGATTTGGTGTTCGCGATGCGGATAGGGACATGGTGATGATTATTTTTTACTCAAATGCATCCAGATACTTTAATTCAAACCTTAATGACTTAGTCGGTCAGATCCAGTGAATTTTGGACACCTTGAGAAATGTTATTTCCCATGTATTGCGCAGTGCGCAAATTTTTGTGGTGTGAATCTTTTGTTTTTCATAAAGTTTTATAAACGATACATTTTGAAATAAAACTGAACTTACATTATAATTTTTTATCAAATATAATACATTAATAGGTATCATGTAGGCACAATAATTTTAAAAACATGTTTGCACAAAATCAAATTTACTCGTAAAAAACAACATATACGGTGTTCTGAGAATAAAATATTGAAACATGATGAAAGAAGCCTTTACGAATGACATCAGGCATAGTAAATATGTTTTACATTTATGTTCACAAATGGTTAAATGCTATCGAAGGCGTGCGGAAGCATCTCAAAACGAAGCCAAGCTCACATGGTAAAGCTCGTATTTCATGGTTTAGAAAAAAAAAAAATATTTTGTTCAAGATTTGACCCGATAAATATTGTGTCGGAAAATACACAAATTGGGTGTAGTCTGTGGTCTAATTTAGAAAAGTAAGAACAGATATAAGTCTTCAACAAACTGTCAACTCGTTTTTGTTGTTTCTCAGTTGACTTAATTTATCTTCGGTCTTATTATTTGCATTTTGTTCATGGTCATGGCAAATTTAATCAAAAATTATTTGTGTAGTCTATGGTCTAATTTAGAAAAGTAAGAACAGGTATAAGTCTTTAACAAACTGTCAACTCGTTTTTGTTGTTTCTCAGTTGACTTAATTTATCTTCGGTCTTATTATTTGCATTTTGTTCGTTTTATTTATTTTATTGGTTTTTTATCTTATTTTACTTGTTCAACTAATTTTCTATATTTTCTTAATTTTATTTAGGTTTTTTATTTTCTTAATTTTCTTAATTTTCTTAATTTTCTTAATTTTGTTTATTTTGTTTATTTTATTTATTTTACTTCATTAATTTATTTTATTCATTTTTATAAAATTATGATTATTTTATTTCGTTTATTTAATCTAAAGAGATAATTATTTTCTCAACGAGACAATACATCAATTGCCTTGTTGGTATGTTTTATTTTTATTATTTCCCTTTTGTATAACCGTATTTGCTGTAAGAGTATATCAACCGAGCTGTCTTTGGATGCTTCATTGTAAAGCCTAAGTATTCTTGGCATTGATGAAAATAATCCAGCCAGTGTACGATCTGTAGTTTCCCACAGCAAATAAAGTGTAGTGTAATTGATGCAATTTAGAATGTTGATATTAATTTGTGAGAGAATATCTTAAGCATCCGCCTTACCTGATAAAAATTTATGCAATACCAATGAAATTAAAGTTCCCCTAAATTACAAACCAAAAATGTACAAAATAATAAAGTCTGTCTAAGTAATTATCCAAGGATGACTATTTCCGTTCTATTGATTGATATTTCGATAAATAACTGATTTTCAATAACGATCCGTGTTATTTTAGAAACCTGATTTTGATTGTCAAGCGCAGAATAATATTTTGTTAGTTGTCAATAGTCGCGTCGTCACAAGATGGCTCGTTTTGTCAACTGTGAAACTACCCGTTATCTGTCATGGCGCCGAAATAACATAAGCATTATACATGTTTATGCGCAATTTCAAATCTCAGATACTGTCCCGAGTAAATCAGCAAATAAAATGGCCCAAGATTTGGCACAATATTTTTTGAACAGGGAACTACAAAAGATTTTGTAATATTTTCTGACCCATGTAATATGAACTTAATACAGGGCAATCATGAGTACAAATCAACAAAAGCTTATTTATCTCATGCACATATAAAATGCGCACGCGTTTTAAGTTCATAATGAATCCATAAATCGTTTTTCCACGTTATTTTTTAGTCTCTTTTTATGAAAATTCTGTCGCAAAACTTGTATTTTTTGTAAGCCTACAATACTTTCAAGGAACCCAAGAAACCTTACAAAACAAAAACAAGCGGTGGGCAGACTGCCAAAAGAAGACAAGACAGAACCAATGACAGTACATATTTATAATATACATATACTTCCGTACCAGCGGAGTTGGTACATAAGCATCGTGATCGAGGATCGACTAAATATGTGAGTGCAATTCATTAATAAGGGAAATTATATATAAAAAATGTTTGCTTACACGCTGTAAAAATTAGAGCATTTAATTTTACGGCGATGCTTCTCTCAAACGTATGAAAAAAAAATAATAAAAACGAACTATTTTGAAACGTCTCGTAAACAATAACTAATCAGTTCTTTCGTTTTATCGTGTTTTGACAGATTCACGGTTTCCGGGTACCAATTTTTTTTAAATTTCAGAGTATTATGACAGCTACAGGGTTCTACTTTTAAGTGTCATTACTACTCACTGATGACAACTCGTGACGGCACGGGCGGCGTAGTTACAAAACCTGAACAAATATTCGTGTTATATTCGTTATATAACGATGATAACACGATAATGTAAGCATAGTATGAGTATTAACAAATATACATATTTTTTTAAAAACCACTGAACTTTCGCATTATTTTATAACTTGAGCGACACAATTAAAACTATATTCCTGTACCTACGTAATATTTGAAGATAAAATAATATGTACCTTCTAAAAGATGATAAGCATGCTTTTGGTAGAGAACAACTCCTAACTTTTTAAATGTAAACAAAAATATATCAAAATGAATCCGAACAGTTTTATTCGTAGATACGTAGTTAAAGATATATTTTCACACGGCTGACTACTGACTAGGTACTATCATAGGTATAGTTTTGTATTCTTTAAAAGCGAGCAGAGATAAATAATGTTTTTTTTCTTTGTCTTGTCTGTCACTCTTGGTCTATTGTAAACCTATTTCAGACTTCAGACGTTCTTATTATTTATATACGTCATATAAAAAGGTATTGATTTTACTTGTCACTTTGACAGAGAGGATTATAAATGAAATATTAAATACATTATTAAAATACATAAAATAATTTTTATAAATATGTTCTTGAAGAATTTTGTTCAAATTTTTTAATGTTATTAAAAGTTTAAATCAGTCCTTAGGATGTTAAGAACTTACTCAATAAAACATCAATAAATAAATAATTGGGGAAACCTAATTATTTTTTGGCAACGCTTCCATGAGCGAATATTTTTTGAAAAGCATTATTTTGTGAAATATTTATGCTTTTTCTCAAGTAATACTTTCTTAAATCATTATATTTTCAAATATATTTTGGAGATATTTCAGCAATTCTTTTGGCATAAAGTTTATTTTTCTTCTAGGCTCAAAGCGTGGAGAATACAAGATGTTAAAAATCCTTTAGCTCTTATATTTAGTCTTACTTATTTTTATCTTCAGCGTTCTTCTTTAGTCCACTGCTGAACAAAGACCTCCCTTTTGGACCTCCACAATTCCCTGTCAGCTGCCACCCTACGCCACTTTGGACCTGCAACTATTCTGACGTCGTCGGACCATCTGGTCTGGGGCCTCCCACGCTTCTTGGCCTCCAGTCCATAACTTTTTTGTCCATCTGCCGTCCGACATATAAAAAATATGAAAATATAGTCCACCATTTTGGAACTATTTCAGCATGGCCTTTTATTTGTTTGTTTCAATAATGAACTTGTCGAATTTCGTTTATTCCACTAAGATATTCTTGCTCTGCACATGACCAAATGTATTGTGACTCGCTGTTTCCTTTTTGTTGATAAATTGAAAAATACTTACAACTTTAAATCAAACAATTCTATAATATAACATTAGGTAGTTTTGTCTTTATGTAATTGAAGACATAGCACATGCACTTGCATAAACAAATAACTTTTAAAGTCATTATTGATGTTCTAAAAAAAAAATCATCCTACATATATTTACTTATACATACATACAAGTAATCATATATATAAATATATAAAATGAATTAAAACAAAAATGAAATAAAAAAAAAAAAAAAAAAAAAAAAAATAAAAAAAAAAAAAAAAAAAAAAAAAATTAAATAAAATAAACCAAACTAGAATCAATAATAAATTAAAAAAAAGGCATTGACAAAGACAAGCGTTGAGGCATTCAAGATCCAATGATCGATGGATAAAAACCTCACTACTCCAATTCGACTTATTTTAAAATAAAAATTTAAGCACTTAAAGGAGTCCCGGAAGGGCGATTATACTAGTCCGGAAGTGCATAATTTTTTAACACGCTAGCCTGCTAGCCTGCTAGTATGCATTATATTTCTTTACTTAGATTAATAATTATCCGTGCTAAACATTGGTTAGTTTTTATGGTATACAAAAGTTTGTAACTGGTTCAAGAGTATATTAAAAACTCAAATAATTTTCACTATCTTTGTAGTTTGTGAAGAAAAATTATAAGATGAAATAAAGTAAAAACCAAAAGGGTACTTTATAGTATAATTTTCTTGTTCTCTGATCCGTGAATGAAAAATATCCTCGGATAAGCAAAATGCCAGAATTATTATACGCGACCCTTCGAAATCAAAACCTAGTAAGGCATGATTTTCGCTACAATGTCGCGAGGACTTTAGAGGAGTGAGGCCTTATTCTAAGATTTTCTATCGTCAAGACAGCTTATTATTTATTAGGGTTTTGTTTTTACTGTTCTCGGACTTAAAAATGCGTTCTTACGTACGAACGGCTTAATATTTCGTATAAAAAATAATATTGTCTCATCTACTTACAAAAATCCTTTTTTTATATTCATTGTAATTAAGGCTAAAAAAATGTGTAATCTACATCGACAAACCACATTAATGGGCTTGGTGAATTTAAAAGCACATGATCATCATTCCCTCTTCGCTCCTAATGGCGGAAAAGACAATGCATTGGTACAGAACATGGTATCTTGATCGATTTTTGTTACATTACGGTAAGATGATTAGTCTCACGCGTCATATATATTGACCATGAAATATTCAAGAGTTAAAACACAAGTTTAAATAAATATTTTACACCTACATTTTTAAACATATTTTTGTATTCTAACCTAGGTACCGTGACAAGTATTCATTTAAAAAACAAATATTGGTTTTTTTTGTTTTCATTAAAATATTTATTAAGGCGAATATAAATGGTTAATGTTATTAATATTAGGACATTCATAATTATGTTTGTATTATTTTAAGATCAAAATAATTTAAAAATAAATACATTTTTGATAGCGCGCGGATCTTGATATTTTTCCTAAATGACCAATGTAAAAATATAGTACCTACAGCGTGCGTTCAAATGATCAATAAGCCAATGTTAGTGTGTTAGTGCCTGTCGTAATCAAGTAAGCATGCAATTTTAGCTTGTGTGTGCACGCAAATTCGAATGATCCAGATGAAAACTTTTGATTATGCACACATAGTTTATTAAATATTTGAATATACGGTACTCGCAATTGTTCTATTTTATTATGTAGCTTGAGTGAAAAAAATCGATGAAAATATTTGTTTTTTTATATGATGCGTCGTTTTATTTAAAACTTTGATAATTTTTAAAAAAATTACATCGCCACCACTTAAATTGATTTTATCGAACAGCATGCTAATTCGATAGTTTATTTGAGTAATAAACATGTAAGTTCCAAAGTAATATTATTTTTGCAAATTTTACATAGAAGGTTTTTTTTGAGTATTTATTTTAAGTAATTTACTCTGTTTTGAATACCGACAGTCTTGCTCGGAACGCGGTTCTTTTATTACATTTAATCAGCCATTTTCTCGGATAAATTTTTATTAATTCGAGCTTATGGTCTCCGTCAGATGGTTTTTCCTTGTAGAAAAATATACCACGATCCGGCTCAGTTCTCAGCCCGTGACGAAAGTCTTCCTGTTACAAAATAATGTTCCTGTAATGATATTACATTTATTATTACTTCATTTTATCAAACGAGAGTTCTTTTGTTCAACGTTTCAATTTAAGGGAATATAAATGTTGTAAAATGGTTTTATTTTTAAACTAATAGATGGATATTACGAGAAAAATAAGAGAAGGGAATATGCCAGTCTAATCGTTGACAGGACTTATTATCTGTCACGCCTAGTTGAAATGTTTACTTTACACAGTATGTAACATCCGCAACTTTTCTTCTTGATAATTGAAGGGTACCCAGTAAAAACAATTTTCAATGGTTCTAAAAAAATATTGCTATGTTATTTCATATTTAAATTTATTTCAACAGAGAGGGAAAACATTTTTGAGAATGGAATATGGAAGTCTAGGCATTTACAGGGCTTATGAACTGCCATTGGCTGGTTTAAGTGGCTACTTTACACACTGTGTAACATTCACCATTTTACCCATGTTTGAACATCAACATTTCCTCAACTGTGCCAATGACAGGTCATAAGCCCTGTAAATGCCTATACTTCCATATTCCTTTCTCAAAAATGTTTTCCTCCTCTGTTGAAATAAATTTCAATATGTACAACTCCCTTTACTTATTACTGGACAGAAAATAAACGAAATGTCGCTTCAAATTTGCTACAAACTACAACAGTCCAGGAACAAACATTAATTAAGATTTTATTTTCTGTAACGATAAAATGTTTAATATTTTTGAATAATAATAAACATCAAAGGTTTTTTTATATTTTTTAAAAAGGATATTCGAAAAAAAATACTATAAATTGTCCTTTACAACCGGTTTTGGTTGGAGGGTTGAGAACGCTGCTTACAACTTCCACACACACGATATAATGAAATAAGTAAATTTCGAACTGATAATTGTAATATTCTAAAAATTTCAGAAAGTTAAAATTATTTCCATCAATAATATAATCAATATTTAGAGATAATACGAGTATAATTATGATTCATTTTTAAGTACCTTTTCAAAGTGAATTTCTCGAGAAAATAAAATTCTATTAAACTTATTTTTTTTTATTGCTCCACAAATAGACTTAACTAATTTAATTAAAAAATAAGTTGGAAATAGTAGTATATGTTAGTAAAGAAATACTTTTTATTTGTATGGTTACAAGAAAATTAAACTGTAAGTAAATGAAACCGTCTACAAAAGACATACATTTTGTAAAAAAAATACAATTTTACATCGAATGTTAAAGAACTTAATATAAAATGAAATATATTTACTTTTACACTAGTATTCAACATTCTAAATGTTACATTTTTATTATCAAAAATCAATGAAATCATGTAAAAAATATGTTAAATAGTCTACGTTTTTGACAAAAAAAATAATTTTGGGCTCATTCCGAGAGAACTAAATATTTTTTAATTTGACTAAAATTTTTTTTGGTAAATACATGACCTATAGTGACAACTTTTATTCAACTTGAAATTTTGAATTTAATTTTTTTTGCGATACACCCTAACGGAGAATTTTGTAGGTGGATTTATTTGAAACTCCCTTCTAAACAGAGCTTGCACCGCCACTACGTTCTCACTCTTATGGTACTACTTTAAAATAAATGAACGTTTTTTAGTCTAGTCTAGTATCAGCCACTAATGAGGAACTTAAGCCCTACGGGAAATTAGATACAAAAAATGTTTTCTTGCGCGCGGTAAAAATTGAAGCATTAAATTGTACGTCAAAGCTTCTTGAAAATGTACGAAAAATAGTTAAAATATGTTAATAAGCACGAACTACTTTGAACGACGTCACCAGTTCCTATGAATCAACTAATGATAAGAGAGCTGTGAAAGAAATCCAGTTTACTTACCGTGAACAGACCAATCGACGGAACTGACCGAAAATAAGCGAAAGAGAACCCCTAACGTCACACGCGGAGTGATTTCAGAATTACAAAACTTTAAAAAATCACAGCGCTGATAATACGACACATAATAATTTTTTTTAAATTTCTTAGTTTAAGAGTCTATTCACACATAAAAAAACTACTGAACTTCCTCATTATGGGTTGAACATGGGAAAAAAAATTAGAAAGAAAAAGTTATTTTTTAAGTATGCATACATTTTTTTGACAATCAGCATATAAAATAACTCAATATGCCTAAAAAATTGCATGAATACGGAAGTCTAGAAAGACATTTACAAGGCTTATGATCTGTCATCGGTTGGTTTATGTCATGTCAGCTGGTTTATGCCACTTTTCACACTGTGTAACATTCACCATTCTGCCTATGTTTAAATTGCATCTGCATTTCCTCCACGCTTCCATCTGTTGGCTTTTGTGAAGCGATAGAGACTGTCTACACATGCGAGATATACATAGGGTTATCATACTGTTTTGGGGGATAAATTATCAACTCTGAATACATCTAGATTATGTAGTCATGGATAACTCATAAATAATAAAATATTCTGAGATAAATAAAATTAAATATCCCGACTAGAAACCTCGGACAAAACTAACTCTTTCATACCGATAGCCAAAGAACTAACTATGGTTTTCATTTCATATGTCCAGAATTCTTAGGTCTGCCAACAAACATACCAGTCTTGATTTATTTGATAACAAGTCGTCTTCTTTCAAACGATCACTGAATCAAATTCAATTATAAACACCTCTCTCCTGCTTCCACTCCCATCAAGTCTACCATATACCATTGTGTCTTTCTACTTTAATTTATAATAATTTTCTACGTACACCTAATAAAACATGTCCTTAAAAATGCCCATTAGGCGTATATATAAATAAATAAATGACTTATCAAGGTGGTAGTTAATAATTTAATTTAACCTAGTAAAGTCTAATGCGTTTCTCATTATTTAGTACCATTAAGTTTAAAAAATATTAATCAATGTTAATTTATGGATGCGCGAATTACAGGCTGGCGTTTATTTTTTTTTGCTTGAATTGACTTTTCATGTAAGGTTCTATAACTTTCTATAAAGCAATTTTTTGGTTTTTCACTGGTTAGGAATAATTTTGCCGTATCCGGTAGAATAAATAGTTCAGTAATTTTGAGTTTGTCCAAATTTTTGTAGACAAGGACTGGATTCAACTCCCTGGGGAGCTGTTCATATTAACATATTACAACAGAGATGAAGAACATTTAAGAGAAGGTAATATAGAAGTCTAGGCATCTACAGGGCTTATGACCTGTCAATGGCTGGTTTAAGTGGCCACTTTACACACTGTGTAAAATTCACCATTCTGCCCATATTTGAACATCTATATTCCTTCAATTCTTTCATCTGTTGATGTTTGTGAAGTTAAAGAGCTGAAACCCTTATTTATGCGGGTGAGACTCATCTAACTGAACCACCTCACCCACACACTAGGCAACGCCTGAAAATATTATTTTTTCAATTTCTATACTTCTTCATGGACCAGGTAATTTATCAACAATATTTTGAGTTTGAGTTTCCAAAAAAATATTCAGGCGTTGCCTAGTATGTAGGTGAAATAATTCAATTAGATGAATCTCACCCGCATAAATAAAGGTTTCAGCTCTTTAACTTCACAAACATCAAGAGATGAAAGAATTGAAGGAATATAGATGTTTAAATTTAGGCAGAATGGTGAATGTTACACAGTGTATAAAGTGGCCACTTAAACTAGCCATTGGCTGGTCATAAGCCCTGTAGATGCCTAGATTTCTATATTACCTTCTCTGAAATGTTCTTCATCTCTGTTGTCATATGTTAAATAGTTCAGTGTTTTAAAATAGAACCAAAACCCTGGAGTGTTTTCAGCTAGATGACTATTCTCAGGCAAAAATCCCGATAAAGGACATCGAGTGTTGCCTGAGGTCCCGCGGCGAATTCCTGTCAAGGTCGACTTGTTTTTTTTCTTTGCACTCTATTGAGAACAGGAAAGTAAATAATAGCGGGTTATCCAATACAGTATTTCATAGCCCTTGGAAGGCGTCTGAAGTGTAAGGCTGGTAATCTTACTTTCATGTATACTACAAACGATCGTCGGTCAGCTGCGATTGGAGTCCCGAGGCAGTTCCTCATACGCAATTGGGAAGAGAAAGGAAAATAATAAGAGTAATGAAGTCATTTAATTAACGGGTAAGTGCATCAATTATTCGGTTTAATTGTATTTTTGTTATGGAATCCTCAATCCGTTCGCTAGTTGCGATGCAGCGTGTGTTACTGTAAGAGATCACCGCCCTAATTCACAATAGGTAATATTATGCATGTTGAGATTGTCGATTGCACTCTAATTAATAGAGTGAATTGTAAATACGGAAAACACATTCAAAGATATATATTTCTATATATTTGGAGCAAATGACCGAAATGACCGATCTTGGTATTATATTCGATGAAAAATTAAACTTCATTAAACATATACAAAGCATAACAAATAAAAGCATGAAAAGCCTGGGATTTCTGTTGCGAACGATCAGAGATTTTGACTCAGTTTATGTAATGAAAATTTTATATATTGCTTTAGTACGTAGCCAACTTGAACAAAACTCGGTTATATGGTCACCATTTTATAAAGTGCATATAAATAATATCGAAAGAGTTTAACAGACATTTTTACGTTTAGTCAATTTTAAATTAGGTATTTCAGCTGAACATATATATTAATCGTACATAAATAAATATTTAAATGTACAAACATTACAAAATAGAACAAAAACTGAATGATTTGCTTTTTTTTATTTAAAATATTAAATTCAATATTTGATTGTTCGGAGCTGTTACAACTAATTAACTTGACCGGGCCGGGTTACCCGATTTAATAAACTATTCTATGTAAAGGTATCTCCAACAAACTACAGTGCACACTGCACTCTCGCCAATGAATACGCAAATGACGTAGATATATTTAATACAACACTTTTGAATTTTAAAAGGCAGTGTATCAATTTACTATCTTCAAATTGTAATACCTAAATAATACTAGGTATGTTGATTTAAATTTTTTACTGTTTATTGACTTAAATCTGTATTCTAAATTAGTATTTTTCCAACTTCTTGTAATTTTCAGATTATTTTAATATAACCTATATGATAAAAAATATACTCCTTTTTTCCACTGCAATTTATGTATGTATTATTATGTATCCCCATATATTTTCTACTAATATGTAATGATGATTATTTTTTTATTTTTCTTACTCTTCTTAATTCGTTTTTATGTTTTGCTCCCTTTTTGTATAAAATGCATTCCGGTCTTCATATTTAAAAATGCGCTTCTGTTCGTTTTACTTTTATACTAATATGTAAAGATAATATTTTAATATTTTTCTTCTAAAAATCATATATATATTTTGCGACTTCTGTGTAAAATACATGTCTGTCTTAATTTGTATAAATGTATGTAAATCACGTAAAAGCCTAAAAGGCGTTTAAATAAATAAATAAAGATTAGTACTATGGAGGAAACTGCGAGAATCTCCCGACAACGCTTATATAGGCGCCGGCGCCGGCCCATTATTTAGTTTTGTGATTCTCATTAAGTTTAGGTGAGCTTCATGTGCATTTTCTCTTGCGTGCGTAGGAGCATGTTATTGTTTCCACAAACTATTCACCGAGCTTAATAAACATATAATAATATTTTGCGTAAATAAAGCAAGTTTCAGAAGAGCAATTTCCTATCAAGCCGGTTTATATTGGGTCCACTATCAGGGGTGGTAGTCTGAGTCTTTCCTACCCCCTAGAGAGTGATTAATTTACGAAATTTAATTTTTTGAATGCGTTTACATATTGCTTTATATTTGGCCACACTATTGATTAAACGTCAAATGAATATGAAGACGTGAAATTAAACATGGTGATTTTCATTACGATCATTATTGCGACCTTAAGCATCACTCAAAACACTTGGTTGAATTGATCATTATTAAGCATTAGTTTTTTCCGTTTTTTAAAAAATTGTTTTACACATCATTTTACTTTTAATCATCAGTATGGCCATTATATGAAGTTAAGTGTCAAATAAAAAAAATATTCCCCAAATTAACCACTCTCTAGGGAGTAGAGAATATTTAAAATACCACCACAGGGATGGGAGTTATTTCTCTATGATAACCGGCGACCGGTTGCATCGTTTTCGCGACATCTTCGACACTGATCATTCTTGAGGCCCAGTCTCGAAGACGGATTGTGGATTTAAGTATTACTCGTTTTTCAAATAGAAATATATGATGAAAAGTAAAAAATGTTATTGAAAAAATATTACAAACTACTATTTTATTTATGAATAAATTATTGTAAATATGTTTCTCGACTATACCTTATAGTTTTTTTAAGGCTTATATAAGAACATGAGATTGAGAAAGGCCTCTGAGTGAAACTTGTAAAAACAGGAGTGGTAGAGGACAAAAAATAGTTAAGTTTAATTCAGGTGTTAAATAATATATTTTTTGTGTACTAAGAAAATTATTTTTAAAAATATTTTATGACGGGATAAAACATAAATAGACACGTAAAAATTGGGTTAGTAAAATATAAGTAAAATATCAGTGGGTATCCAAATAAAACATGTATCAAACCTTTTCCCGAGCCCAAGCGCGAAAAAATTCGCGAGTTCCGGAGGGTGATACCAGGAATACCCCAGCTAAAATGTTATAAAAACTTGTGGAAATATGTCATTATGATTGTAATGGTAGTGTTTATAAAACTGTTTTTATAATATTTCGAGTTTTATGCGAAATTCGCAATTTTCTTCATAAAATATTGTCGCGAAAAGGTGCTATATGACATTGCGCTCCTCTCGCTGCAACACGCTGAATAACACTGATCTAAAGGCACCCAACCCGTTAGCGGGATTGTAGAGTGGGGAGTTGGGAGATATTTTTTTTTTGGTTATTACTGGAAATAAGCAATCCAAAATAATGAAATTGTGGAGCTAATAAATTATTGTAATGTTTGCAGTTCTCACGTGGAAAAAGAAAATACCTATGTGAATTATAAATTCAAGAATTCGAAAGAAAAACATTTTGATATATTTTTAACATTAACGGGTAGGATTATGGAAAAAATTGAATCAATATGATGACTAATAAAAACGTTATGGAAAAAATATACTACCTTGAGTACCCTTGAGGTCTCTAGATACTAGATACCCCCTGTGGGGACCAGAGAGTGAGAGACGGGGATGTGCTGTTGTCTATGACCGCAGTTCCCAATGGACCTATGTAAGGGCGCGTAACACGTCACTCGCCCTTCTCTGTCTTTACCAGTATTCAAATTCACTTTAAAGTATTCTTTGTTTAATCTCTGTATTTTCGTGTGTAATAAACCAAAAATTGTAAGTAACTTCAATTATTTTATTTATTTATTCCTAGAGGTTAAATCCATTCAATCACATGTTTTACATGAACTTACAAAAAGCTACTATCTAGTAGAGTATAATAATATTCCTCCCAAAAAATGGTGACCCCGACGTGATATACTGGAAGGGTTAAATATGATATTGATAGGTCCTACCTAAAATAGTTAGTACTTTCACTGTTATTTCTGAAATATTGAAATAGAAATTGTATATTATAAAAAAAATATTACTGCTCGTAAAAAATAAATAAAATCAACGTAGATATAAATTTCTACATTTTGTTACGTACTTATTCTGTAAGTTGTAATTTGTAGAAAAGAAACATTTTCGATTCTAATTTGCCACCCCTGTTTTATGGTGTGTGACGCAATTTTACTGCATGTATGCTGCACCACTTTACTCGATTAATTAAATACCGTATAACCAACGAGTAGTGCACTGTTCTGAGAAAAATTCATTTATACGCCACGTTATATTGCTTTTCAGATAAATAAATAATATTTTATGTCTAGCGGGACTAGAAAGTGAACGCTGATTTTAATCATAAATTTATTATTTTTATTAACTGAAAATATGTTCATAAATAATTTAATTTGGTATTTCAGTCTTTTGATACGCGAAGGCATTTCGTTTAGTCTTTCACATCTGATGTCAGTCTAAAGAATTACGAAATGTTGTATTGTAATACACTTTTCTTATTTCAAGGTCGGCCAGTAATGTCTATTTTATTTAGTTGAGTATATTCAATTGGCATATTAACTCTAAAAAATAAAGACGTTTACTTAATTACTAAATAGAAAGGGTGTTTCTAGCTAAAAAAAGGTCTTTTCATTGCAGTATAACCTATTTTCTTGTATTTTTTTTACTAAAAAGAAGATGAAAATGTTAATTTTTAAATATTTAACGTAAAATTATTTAAAATTAATATATATAATACGCTAGGGCAAACCATAATACATACTGTCGCATAATAATATACTTAATTTTTGTAGTATTTTTTTTACACAGCGAATTTTTCAATCTTCGAGTTACAAAAAAATTATTTTCTCCGTTTTTTGTTTTATGTAGAAACGTCCTTCTCTCTTATGACGGCAGAATTATAGAAAAGTCAAATGTGTTTACAAAAGGATATATAGATGATTCAAAGGATTTAAATAAAAGAATCCCTATCCCAGTTTAAATCGTGCGAAATTTCCTTTCTTTTTATAGAACTCAAAATTCGAAATTTAATTTGAGTTTTCAATTAAACAATTAAATTAAATTTGATGTACTCGTATTCATATAAAATATACACAACTTAATAGCGTTGCAGACAATGTCATTTTCAATTAGATTTTTAATAAATCTTTAAATAATATTTATTCAATGCAATGTAAAATTATGACGGTAATTTACTAAATACATAAACACTTCTCTAAATAATTGCTCGATCTGTTCTAAATAAGCACAAGGTTTTCCCTTTCTATAACATAAAGTTAGAAATAATGCATTTATACATATGAAGGTGCATAGCTGTGGCGACAGAGGCAGGCGGGGAATATTGTGACGGTCCTCACGGTGTTATACCGAAAATAAAATAAAAATCGGTAATTTAAATGAGAAATAAGGAAAGTAATAAAATGTATATTATATACGATTTAAAAGAATCTACGTCTAGAATGAGGAATTCCACTGTTTTCTAATTGATTTTTTTTCTATTAGCGTACTTTAACTAAGCAAAAATATATACATGTTTTTTTTTGTGCGTTATTTACAAAGATATGATTTTTTAAAGTTACATTTATCAAATACCGCGCCAAATGACTGTAATCAGTGTGTCACTTTTCAGTAGTGACGTCATGAAACGGTTGGCGTTCTTACTTTCACTGACCTGACAAGAATCTATGGAATATTGCTTTGATTACTTCATTAAGTTGATCGTAATTTGCTCATTTCTATGTTATGGTTGTTTTTACGAACGTTTCGATTTAGCAAACCTAGAAAGTTGATATAATCTCTGGTTGAAATGTCAAATTAAACAAATTATACTCTTTTCTTCCATGGTCAAAACGTTGCAAGGGCTTTAAAGCGGAAACCGGAAATACTAAACGTAGATGTAAGGAGTGACGTCATTATTTACGATTTTAAAATGAATACTATTTTTAACATTTTTTATTTATTTTTGCGTGCGTTTTTGAGATATTTCATCCGACTCCAAAATTTTTAAATATTCACGTGCACACGAAAACATTTTAAAAATTGAATTCCGGATTGGGCTGGAATTATTCATTGGATTTGACAAAAAACTAAGATCTCCAGTTCCCTAATCGGGTCCGTTCAAAGTGGTCTGCCAAAAATTCCTTGGATATATTATACTAGGATAATGGATTGTATTTCTAAAACGTTATTTACATAAGTAAAATAAACTGTTTGAAAAATAGAAAAAACCCTTTCTCCACCTAATGATACATACTATGATGATACTGCCCAGCTTTTTTATCGTAATGTAAGTTTTATGTTCCTTGAATTATTTTTTGAAATATATGTGTATTTTGTACTTAAATTATGAATATTGTAATCCCACAGCAAGCACAAGAGGTGGCTTCTTCTTAGGTGTGGTATTTTGTTTCATTTTGTGTTTCTGTACTTTTGCTTTATTATGTGTTTCTTTTTATTTACATGTTCTAACGTTTTTGGTATATTAAATAAATAAAAAAAAATAAAAAAATCGATAGCCTAACATATTTACTAAGGCAACAAGCCATTTCCGCTTCTCATTTGGGAATATTTATGAGACATTCTCTTGTAAAATAAAAAACAAAACCAAATTAGTAAAGCATTAAAACAAAATTTTTTTTTTGTTTTTCTACAATATACGTAAGAGGTAAAACAGAGGGTACAAAAAATAAAGGATAATTACGTAGCAATAAAATACATATTAACAGTAAAAATAGTAAACAAAAAAATCTCACAAAGGCATGGCCTGTTCGTGGGTATACAAGAAATGTTGATGAATTTTTGCTCCTATAATAAATAGACAGGAGCAATATTTTTTATTATAAAAAAATAGACAAGAAAATATTCTGTCAAAGATTATACTGTACTTTTTTTTATTTTAAAGTAATTTAAAAAAAAAAGAAAAATGTATTAAAAAAAAACATTATTAAAGGACAACAAAATATATCATAGAAAAAAAAGAGTAATTAGTTTGAATCCAAGATAGTGCGAGTTTTTTTTAAAAAAGGAAACATTTGAAAAGTTTGGGATCAATGAAATAATAATAATTATAATCATTTAAGCAGTAATCTCCTGTAAATAAAACAACTTTGTTTTAAACGACTATTTTTTTTTACACCGACCGGTTTCAAAGCTAAACAAGCTTCTTTCTCAAGGTTTACTTAACTGATTATATAGGAACATTGTTGAAAAATCACAAAGAAAAAGTCCATAAATATAATAAATCTGGCAAATACCAATTAAATTGTCACGATTGCGAGTCAATCTATGTACATTGGAAAAACTAAAAGAAATTTTAATATTAGAGTAAAAGAATACAATATTTAAGGTGACTAAATAATAATAATTTTTCTGAATTCACAAACCATCTGATAGAAAATAATCATAGTTTTAATAAAGACACTGGGTTGAAAGTACTTCATGTTGAAAATAAAATATTAAAATTAGACAACTCGGAAATATTAGAAATTTAAAAAGCCATTCACAATAAGAAAAAAATAATAAAAAACCAAATAAATAATATATCTTTTAGTCCACTTCTGTCTAGTTTTTGAATGTTTGCAAATATAAAATTTATCTTTTGTAAAATTTGCAAATCAGCAGAAAAGACTTTTGGCCTTAGCAGGGCAGCATAGGGCACTGAATTACTAGATGATGATCAGTCTTACATTTCATGTGCCGGTCCAGGAACTCGGGCATCGAACGCGAGACCTATTGCATGGTAGGCAAACTGCGCTAACCATTACACTACGGGTCGGACTAAATTTAAAGAAAGTTTTTTTGATACTACCTACCCCATTATACTCTACTTTAATTGCTTAGATTGCGGTCGCCAGCTATCCTAGTTCAGTACGCGGATGGAAAATGCAATTTCCTTGTCTTGGAATTTCGAGACAGTTATATTAGATAACTAAAACAATAGAACAAAAATAATAAACTGAATAATATACTCGTAAATTAAATGTAACATAAATACAATAAAATACAATATACCTAACAGCATTCCAAATAATCGAGAAATCTCACTATGAAGAAGTAAACATTTTACAAAAACATGATAAACAAACAAAAAATATTTTTAAATAAAAACACAAGAAGAATTTATTTTTTTAAATCTACAAAGGCATCACTCTGAACTCGGAAATAATTAATTAATTTATTTTTTACATTTTATTTTTTTACTTTTATTTGTGTTCCCAAACCAACACGGTTATTATTTCTAGCAAGATAAGAACATAAAATCATTTTATTCTGTATTACAGAAATACAAATCGATTGTATAGAGTAAAAGGTCTCAAAAACATCATTCAATTTGCGGTATGACATTTTGCAGTTTTTTTTTTGTAATTTGGTTTGATTTCGAAGTTTCTACTTTACTCGTCGTAATAACAAAATCAGTTGAATTTATTTTCATTTTACTGATTTATTTTCATACCTAGTACTTTTTTCTTCTTTGTGAATGCTTCACTGGGCACAACTCGTGTCGAAACATTCATTTACATTCAATAATCTATGCACATAGGTACCTAAAATAATTTATTTCTGAATACTAGAGAAAAGTTAATAATATTTAAAAAGCGAAAATTGAACGAATAAAAGTCAAACTATTTTCGTATTAAAAATAATAAATATTATTCTCAAATAAATTGAAATATAAATTAAATAAGAGAACTTTATTTTTAACCACTATTTTTTTTTTCACAGACCGGTTTCAAAGCAAACAAGCTTCTTCTTTAAGGTTGACGTAACTAACGAATTGTTTCCGTAAACCTTGACGAAGAAGCTTGTTTGTTTGAATCCGGTAGGTGGAAAAAAAATAGTGTTTAAAAACAAAGTTATTTTATTTATTTTATAAATAATGATTAACCACACAGTTAGTGCTTCAAACATAAAATTTATATTAAAATAAACGCATATTTCATTTAATTATTTCAACTATCTAACAAAACATTGAATACAAATATACTATAAAAGTTGTGCATTTATTGAATATGTTCTTTTTTTTATATTAAAATATAAATATTTTAAAAAAAATAATCAAGTACTTCATCTACAGAGAAATTCCCATACACATCAAACGTGGGATAAATGGTAATGGACCAGTGAAAAATCTTTCTCTAGAAGCAACGAGACTAAAGGTAGGATTATACTGTTCTCGTGTGTTGTGTTGAGGTCAGGGCCTCGATTATGATGGGAAGATAAAGACGTCATACCTTCACCTTGACGGTATAGTTGAAGATAAATTCCCTCTAGCGATTTTAAAGATATACAACTGACCCCCCACCTTCAAGTTTTGGGTAGGTACATCGATATGAAACAAGGGGAAGCGTACGTCACGGTACACATATCTACGCTCTAAAATGACATAGCTTCAGTATGACGTTATAGTTGAAGATAAAAGTCTCCCGACCGACTATAAAGGTACTCTACCGATAACCCCACCATCAAGTTTTGATGGAAGTACATCGGTTTATACCGACGGGTCTAGAACCCCTCGATACGTATATCTACTCTTTTTAAGTGTAAAAAATTTGGTTCTACTGAGCAATTTTTTATTTCAATTATGATTAATTAAATTTTTTAGTCGTTTTGAGGTTGACACTTTTTTTCTTAAAAGCCTATTAAAAATATTAGAGAGAAATAAGTCAATTTTGAAGTTGACTTAAATTCCGACATAACTGTTACTTTAATAAAACGAACACGAGATGTGAAAATAATGTCACTAGATTCTGTCCTATTAGCAAATAAGAGTATCTAGGCGTTAGAAAGTTACCACTCTAAAATAAATATTCAGTTATTATATTTTTTCCAACTGTTTTACTATCTTTCCGAGTGTATGTATCGAGACGTTAAAGGAGCCGGCTTTGAAGTCGATCGGTAGATACATCCAGACAATCATTAAGAGTACCGTCTAGGTGATTTCCAAAAGTCATACAAAATTAATGTTTAAGCGAGCATTTTGTGATTGAATTGGGATTTATTGGAGTTTATAATCGCTTTGAAGTGAGCATTTTTTATTACAGAAGCCTATTTACACTATAAATGAGAACTATTTTAAATGTTAATGACGTAAGGAACGCGGACTAATTGTTTGCGGTCATTCCATTGGCTTGTTTCGATCATATGATGTCGATATGACAAGTAGGTAAAACATACCGAGGTAAGATACAGATAGTACAGAAGTTAAGTATACCGTCTCAAAATATATTTATTTATTAAAAGAAAACAACAGACATTACAACGAAAAAATAAATATTTACAAATAAACCTAAATTATAGGCCAATTGTTTTCTATACATTACTAAATACAATGGCAAAAAAAGAAGAAAAAAATGTACATTGAAAAAGCCACTCTGCATCATTCCACACGTAAAAAATAAATAAAATATGACAGTAATAATAAAATAATAAAAAAAATAAAAGAAAAAGTTTTTTCTTTACTCGGACTTAAAAATCCATTCGCCTGCGGATCTATACGGAGTAATACGGAGCTATCAATCCTCCCTTCTTTCTTCTTTCAAACAAAGAAAATATTACAATATTAAAGCATACAAAAAAAGGGAATATTAGGTAGGTACAGTTAGATTAAATTATACTTATTATTTAATTAGGGTTCTAGCATTTTCTTTAATTTTGTTATATACAGATGAAGATAGCGTTCATAATCGAGGCACTGGTCTCTCGGTTTTATCGATCATTCATCCTGTTTGGTCAGCTTGTGTGTTCGCATAGCTGTGAACAGTGACTCAATGCGTTAAGGAGATAAACGGATTGATGTGGTGTGTTGTGATGCGCCATAACCCCCCTCCATCACTCTGGCGCATATAAAAAAATGGTTGGATCGGGACTGTATCGGTGATACGCCACGACACACCACGCGAGAGCAGTATAATTCTGACTATATAAAATACATAGAAGTAATATCCGCCAGATATATCCCCAGCACACCACTCCACAACACGACATAACGATGAAGTCCTGCCTTTACACGTGCTCAACAAGTTTATCATAAAAATCTTTTGAATGAAATTTAAGCGCTAGGTAATATTTATTAAAACGAAGAAAAAATAAATTGTACAGCGATAAACAAACAAATGTAATTCTGTGTGCACTCCTATTATATTAAAAAATACTCTAGAATCAATTAAATTATAGGACAAATACAGCGGTGAAAAATTATACAAGACATACTTACTATCCATGCTTCTTTATTTTTAGTAATATTAAAGTGAACAGTGTTAAAAATCGAGCTTAAATAAACAATACTTTGAAATTCACAATACATTATCTACCTCCGCTGGTTAAAAGGTTTCGAATTTATTGGTTCATGAAAAATTATAATGCCTAGATCAATAAGCTTAACAATTTGTTGACTGGATGCCAGATCGACGCCAGATCGACGCACCGCAAGTGCATCTTAAATGGACGTGCGCAGAGTGCAATATCGGAAAGAGTAAACAGATCAAGTACACTTGTGTAGCATGTATTATTATTTTTTTTAATGAAAAAAAGGAAGTACCTATTTGCTTTCTTTTGATTTGCCCAAATATTTCATTTTGGGGGCCATTTTCAACGAGCTGTAAATAACTCACTATTAGAAAATGGGAATTAAGTTGGGGTAGATAACATACAAAACACGGACCTTTGGCCCGTGAGTCCGAGACACTAGCCACATGACCACAACCCGACTCGATATGTATACGAGCATTACTATATTTAAATAGCAAGGCAGTAGCGGTAACACCCACACACAGTCAAAAGGACAAACTGTAAAAAGTGATGCACATATCACAACATGTGGTATTTCTTTATTCTAGTAACGAGACAACCCTTTTAATATCTAGTCAGCGCTTTTTTTATGCTTCCTTCACAGAAGTAGCTGCTCGATTATGGAATAATCTATCCACTAATGTCAGAGACGGCCCCGTCTTTATTTACATTTAAATCAAGATTGAATTGTCACTATCATAGTAGAGTTTTTCATTTTTCTTTTTTGTTGCCTTCTCATTCTCCCCCCTCTTTTCAAAGTATTGTGTAGTTTTTTGTTCTATATATAAAAAGTAATATTCGTATATATATGATAAAAATGTTCTGTTTAATGGTAAAATTATAAGATTCTACAGTAATATACCTCGAATTCGTCCATAAACTTCAAATTTTCTCTGACTGAACGGTTTGGGTTTGCAGGAAAAACTGCCCGCCCGTATGTGTATATAAGACGTAAATAAATATAAAGTGTTAAATAAATAAATAAAATAACGTCACCTAGCGATAATATACTTAACTACTGTATTAATTTATTACTCCTCGGATAATAATTTAGTTTGTTATGTGTATATCGTCGAGAAGTTACCAATGAAATTTATTTAATAGACAAGAATGAATTATTGTGAATACATAAAATCTCCAAAACACAAAAATCTGATTTTTCCTTTGTCTCCAAATTTTCAATTCGCGATTTCTCAAAATAACGTTTTTTGGGTTAGGTACTGACTTTTGCCTGAACGGCGACGATAAAAAATGTCTTGTTGGAAATAGTGTGCCAAGGCAATTTAAAATTGAGTTCTTCTTTTAAGAAAGAGTTATTATTTTTAATGTTTTTTCCACGTAAAAAATAATAATTTTAAGTTTGTAGAGCTTGCGTACTCCATGTCCACTCCCTATTTGGAGCAAATCACATAAAAAATAAACAAAATTTCATTCAAGTAAATAAGTATTTAAATTGAATTTAATTCCATATTTTATTTACTGCTTTGTAGTCCTTTTTCTTGGTAACGAAATTGAATATAAAACATTAAAGTTATCAAGTTTTTCTACTGACATTTCTAGGTAGAACTGCATTTTTAATTATAATGATAAAAATACGTAAATAGTTTTATTTCACTTTTATTTATAAATTTTTACCAGTGACTGGGTTTTGTCGTGACCGACATCGTCAGACTGGTGGGAGATTAAACAAATTTCTATGTTATATACACGTGCAAGCAGGGGTTGTAAATCATGATTTTATATAATTATGGAAATAAAATAGTTTAAATTAAAATAATTTAGGTATTAGGTAATAACAATTATACGATAAGTTTAGTTTAAATGTACATAATAAAAACTGGTGTAAATTATGTAATTTTACGATGTTTTATTGTGAAAATGTAATTTAATTATATGTATTTAAATTTAATAAAAACTATAACAGGGGCTGCTAGTTGGTAGTTCCATCGACAGCTATGTCCTCCGGGCCCGAGGTAATTATATGATTCTCTGAAAGCGAATTCCCGGCAGTTAATTCTTATCGATTAGTTCTATTGTTTGTATTTTAATGGATACAAAAATGGGGAATGAACGCGTGTTACCTGAACGTTTCATATTATTTTATCGGGGCAATTCTTTGAGCGGTTTATGTCTAAATTTTCAAGTTTATCTAATTTGTTAATTGTTGTTACCTTATGCTTAAATTATTTTAATTTAAACTCCTATTTCCATAATTATATAAAATCATGATTTACAACCCCTGCTTCCACTTGTATATAACATAGAAATTTGTTTAGCCTCCCACCAGTCTGACGATGTCGGTCACGACAATACCCGGTCACTAGTAAACATTTATTAGTAAAAGTGGAATAAAACCATATACATGTTTTTATTATTATAATTGAAGTAATCTTTCAATAATTTATTTCAATAAGGGGTTAAATTTGAATTAAAATGTCGCAAATATACAAAAACCAAATTCATGTAAGATGAACTAAAATTACTGATACACAAAACACGTTTGTTTGCAAGTTAAAAAGCAGACTACTCCATGTGACACGTTGAAGCGTAATGCAAGGCTTATTCTGCCACAATTTGTTTCGTAAGTTAGTTCGTTCGTTTGAGTACATCTTACTCCAACGTTCTTACGTTCTGAGTTCATCTTACTCCAACACAATCAAAAACGTATTTCGCTCTCTTTCCCTCTTATATGATATGAATAAATTAACGAAACGAACCAGTTACAGAATAAGTTCACTGGTGCAAAAAGGACTTTCACAAACATCAAACGACAAGTAGAGACGTTTTCAGGCTTCCTACGGTGAAACAGAATGGAACCCAAAACAACCCATTGTAATAAATGTGTAAAGTGTTTAATCGTCACCACATTTAGAAAATAATGCGTATGTTGGATAAAAATAAAAAAGATATTAAGGCTTAATGTGTAAAATTAGTTTTTAAAATATAAACTGTTTGCAAGTAAAGAAATATAACACCCCATTTTTATGTTTTTAAATGATCTTTTAAATAACGTGCAAACATCATGGCTTAATTTTTAAAATTAAAAAAAATAAAAAATTGATACGAATTTTGATACGAGACGGCGCGCGGTGACGTGCTACACGGCGCGGCGGTTACGTAATAATTTATTGTAATTAATTACGCACATGCATAGCACTGGTTGACAATACCTACGTCAGAGGTAAACAGGGAGGGAAACGAGAGAAAGGGATATTTTTTCTTTTTCAAATAGTCTTTGTCACCTCCCTACTGAAGTTTTCAGAAAACGTGACGCGCCATACCTCCCTCCCCGCCAAGGCCATCAGGATCGAATTATCATTTAATTAATTATGAGCTGAACCCGGAAATGCTTTACTATTGCTAGATTTTAGTAAATACTCGTATATATGCATTAAATGAATTCAAACGAAAGTTTGATATCAATTAGTGTATTTAGTTCAAATACGATGTACATATTCATTATATTTTTGTGTTTCGGATTACATAAATTGTGAGGATTTGCAGTGACAGGGAATTTTGATATATAGGAATTTGACCATTGTTTTTCTGTCACTATCTTGAATGTGACTCCTCGATGCTATGCGAAAAAGACAACTGCATTTCGGACCTTGTATGCCTAACTAAAATAGACAAAATCGTTTCGCTGTCTCATTTTCCGCTCCTCAAAACTGAACCGATTTTTTTAGTTTTTTAAAACAATCCGAGTGAAATTTTCTGTATCACATTTGTATAATATGCGCCAGAAGACAGCAGATAAAACTAAGCCCTATTATGGGCTTTTGGATGGTCAGGTTCCCATTATAAACATTTTTTTTTCTTTTCTTTAAAACTCCCAGGAGTTACAACAACTCAATTCGGGACGTAAATAATATTAGCATAATTTATTGAAAAAAAACCAAACAATAGAGACACGCCGATGATAAATATCTATAGTGTATAAAAAATCACTGTTCTAGTGCCATTATCCAGAAAAAAAAACGATATATCTAACAATGTAGAGATAATTGATATTATATGTATAATAAAATAATAATTGAATAATTTTTGGCATAAACGAAATGAAATAAATTAAATTACCTTATATTATGTCCTTGTGGTGGTCTCAGCATTTCCAGCCATAGCTCGAAAAGGGGTGAACGGATCCACCCTGCAGTGGCTTGAAGAAGCGTGTCGTTGGAGCTTTTCAGGCTAACTAATACGTAACCGTAGATAAAGATTCTGTATTCTTAAATAAAACTACTGATCTATTAATACACATAGACGTACATGGAACACTTTAAAATTATGACACTTAACCCATGCCCAAACGGTCAGTCATGCCCAATGCGTATTTAATCATTCTTTAACCGCCTGCCGGGTTTTGAGATGATCTTGACATTTTATTCGAAACCATAATTCCTAATTGCGTCTTGAAAGCGCGTGTAAAAACCGTTTGGATAAACGTTAAAAAGTTTGTGTAACTATTCATTTGTTACTTAGGTACTTGCTTATGATTGAATTCTATAACTTAAAATAATGAAAATTCAAATTAAGATTTATTTTTGTAAATGTCAAACTCTGCTCGTTTTGCCGATAGGGGTGCACTGAATGTAAAAATACGATTTTCAAAAATGTATTGAATGTCAGTTAATATTATTTTAGTATTACCAAAAATCAAACTTGGTTCTACGTGCCTTCTGGTATATTATAATTCTATGCTCCTAACTTCTTTTCTACATATTAAATTGAAGATTTTAAGAGTTATAAAAATACTCATCTTAAAGCCCATCATTTTGAAAGAACCACACGTACATCGGCCTAGTAATTATTTAGTCTATCGCGGAAACACATACGACTTTTGCCTTCTATATATATATATATATAGATTAACATCAAATTAAATCTATCAAATTTTATTAATTGTAGATAGTAGAAGGTACATATCGTTTTCAGGAATATTATTTGTGGAATTTAGGAAAGAAAGCCATTGCAACTGAGCGAAAAAAAGTACTGCCTCTGATTTACCGTTGAACCTAGTCGGATAGCCACACCAAATACGGAGAGCCTCCACACTCATTTAGTTTTGGGGTAGGTCGCGTCATAATTATAGGAAAGGGTAACTTATCAATTTACAACAGAGGTCACACCCTGTCATCTCCTACCCTGATGAAAAATCGTGTGACAATATACACGTCAATATTAAAGCTTTTGATACTCTCGTTCATCCACTTTAATTAATCTTCTCATGCAAACGTTGGTAATTTCAATTTGAAGGGCCTAATATGAAATACTTGTCTGACAAGAGGTTTTCAAAGTTACAATTTCGATTTACATCAAACGCGAACGACCTGAATGTATGAATATTATCCACATTTCGATATCAATATATTGCATTTTTAATAAGCGAGTATTTAAATGAGCTCGTTAGGAATATTCTGAATGTGTCTTAATGGATGTCAGCGGCATACTTGTATAATAATATATGTATTGCGTTGCCTTTAACTAGAATTCACAACGCACAGAGAATATACAATTTGCAATAACTTATTAAAAAATACAGTTTATATTTATGACATTTGTTATGAGCATAATTTATTTGAAAATTATTTAACGAGTTTTTCTTAAAACGACAGCTTTTACAGAAGTCGCCTCGATGTAGAGGTGCCTTTAATAAAAGTTTTTTTAAACAAAATAAATACATTAGAAACCCGAACAATCACAATACAAATGCATGTTGCGAAGTCAAACAACGACAACAATATAATTTATTTAAAAAAAAAAAAAAAAATATTTTTTTTTGCACCACAACAGGCCAGGAGGCTCGATTACAGTGGTAAATTACATCACGGCTTATCCAAGCTTGAGAAAAATCTCATTTTAATTTTGTGCTCTCACCGGGAATTGAACTCGGAACCTTCCGTGCGTGAGTCAAGCGTCTTGACCACTACACACGGTATACGGTTTATCAAAAAAACACAATCTACATCATAAGACTTTGAGCTAAGCCATGCCAATCCTTCTTTATCCTACATTGTGTTCAGTGACGAAGAGATCTACCCCAAACAGTTTCAAGTTTTGCGACGAATGTACTAGTTAACAAATTCTAGACATCTGGGCATAAAAAACTAAATTGCTGTTATAAGATTTGATAGATAGCAAATTTTGACTCTGGCCACACGATTGGGAACACAAAAAGGGATTAATTGTAATGGAGATGGGAATCACTCATTGCATTCAATATTTTGAAATAATCAATCAATCAATAATCAATGGAATGGTATTTAAAGAAAGACGATTAGTCTAGTAACTAGACTCTAGTTGATTAAACTTGCCTTATGTAAAAAAATGAACGAAATAAGCTGTGATTGGTGTGAAAATGCAGTTCTCAATGCACCATAGGGTGCGGATAAGGAATTGATGATGATGACTATTCACTGAAATAGTCATTGATATATAATATAAAGAGATGACACTCCATATAAATCCGAGCTAAAAAGTCGTCCCTAAAGAAAAGGGAATGACTAGCAAAGGGAGCAAGTATCGTCACGTCATGTCACGTCGACTTTGACAAGAAAACCATGTAGTACAGTAAAAAGCAAAGACTGTTTACATCGATCGACTGTAAGTTCATATTCAGTATTTCGCTCCCTTCCGCATACGCGTCACCTTTGTTTATCGTTTCACTATACGCCCGACTTACTGAGCAGGACAGAGACAGGAGATAGCTTTTGACTAATAAATATGGGTAACATATTAATAAAACGTTTTTTTAACATTAAAATAGCTAACATATTACAACAGAGATGAAGAACATTTTAGAGAAGGTAATATAGAAGTTTAGGCATCTGCAGGGCTTATGACTTGTCATTGGCTGGTTTAAGTGGCCACTTTGCACATTCTGTAACATTCACTATTCTGCCCATATTTGAATATCTGTATTCCTTCAATTCTTTCATCTGTTGATGTTTGTGAAGTCAAAGAACTGAAACCTTTATTTATGCGGGTGAGATATGGGCAGAATGGTGAATATTACACAGTGTGCAAAGCGGCCACTTAAACCAGCCAATGACAGGTCATAAGCCCTGTAGATGCCCAGACTTCTATATTGCCTTCTCTAAAATGTTCTTCAGCTCTGTAGTTATGTGTTTATATAAACAGCCCCCAGGGAGTTGAATCCAGTCCTTGTTTACAAAAATTTGGACAAACTCAAAATATTGTTAAAATAGCTATTTTAAACAAGTATTGATTGTGATAAAAACGTCACTTACCGGTGAAAGGTTATTCCATCGCTTTTTTTATCTCCTCTAAATCGATTTGTGCTGTATCTAAGCGTATATTTATAGGCATTTTAATAATTGCGAGGAGACAAAAGTTTAAAAGTAGCTGGGACTGCTCGCAACAGACTCAAGCCCGTTCTATCAAACATATGCCAATTGGCCGCAGATTCAGGGTCTATATTTCGAACACTCATGTTTACTCTAGTTTTTTTTTTTAAAGGAATAACCCGCTAAGCCTCTATTTTGAGGCTTGTCAGCAGGTGGGATAGAGGAAATATGGAAGAAGGTAATGAAAAATACACCCCAACACCCAGACCAATTGTGAAAAAAATCTTTCTTGGTTTTTTTTCTTGCAACTGGCGGGAATCGAACCCGCGACGCCAGTTTCACAGATAGCCGTCTAACCAACTGCGCCACGGCGCACAGTGTTTCGTTTCATACAAGCTAGAAACTAAAAATTCTGAATGTACTTTTAACTCACGTATGCGATTCATTTAATCCTAAAAAGAGGTTTTTTTTATTAAATAAGTAATAATAATACGTTTTACAAAAAATATGTCACATTTTGTTATTTAATAAACGAAATAAATTTTCTGGAAATTGATAACTGCATCCAATAATGTATTTAAGGATCATAAATAATTGAAATTATTACTTTTATTCTATTGGCTGATAAATCGGTCAACCTATAAAATAAATCATTGAAAATTATATTAGATACTTAGGCATAAAATAAAGATTTCACCCGAGAGAACTAATCTGCCTTCACTTGTTTTGTCAGAATAACCATTTTACAGCTGATTTTATTATGTTAAACATGAAAACTTAAAGGGTTTAAATAAACTTAAAAGTTTGACATTGTAAGGAACACAGAAGTGAGGCAACAGACACAGCAACCCTTGGTATCTACTGTCATCCAAGGCGTTTTGGCTGGCAAGGCCATGTACTACGTATGCCTTCCGAGAGACTTAACCATGCTTGCCTATGTTACAAAGCATCAGGTTCTCGGCGTCCTGGTCGTCCACTGTTGACAATTTGTGGGCAGTTTGCGTCAGAGTTGCGGTACGTGGACTTAACTTGGGAGGATGTACGGGAGGTCGATCGCTTGGCCGGAGGCAGATTATGGAATCCATATGCTCCACATAGGGAGCGGATATGGTATGATGATGATAAAACTTAAAGGTCTTTAAATAAAACATTTGTTATAAGTGATTTTCAAATAGATGTATTTTGAGAAATATAAAAAGAGCATGTAATGTAGATAAGCCAAAGGAATAAAATTCTTGTCAAAAAACTCTATTAATACTAATAGAGTTCATTTCACTGGGTTTGGCGCCACAAATATAACAGGACATGGTTGACTTATTTTTAGCCAAAACGTTGCAAATTTTACCATCTACCATTGTTAAAAGCATTTTAAATTTTATGGACAATACTACATCTCCAATATCAACATTAAAATTTTTAGTTTTTTAAGTTTTTTAATTGCATCTTGAAGTTTTTCGATTTCAGACTTAGTAAGAATATCAGTTTCTTTGGCGAAAATAAATTTAATAGGACGACAATAAGAGGTTGAGGAAGGGCTTAAATTTTGCCAAATTACTATATTAGGGTCATCAGTAAGCCTTAGTTGTATTGGAACGAATGACATAATAAATAAAAATTAATCTATTGCATGCTCTGTGTGAAATTTCTGTTTATAATTACTATGTCTCGAGCTTCCATCTCCACCGCACTTGCATATAAGAGTCAGTACAGAACCTGAAGGAACTCTTTCTTTTAAGACTTCTGATTCTACATTTAGCAATCGTTCCACCGTATGATTTAAAATCGCTTGTAGCTGGATTTCTGCACTAGTTTCCGTTATTTTGACGAATTCCTCGCTCAGGCAACATGCTTCTTTTGCTTTTCTTAAACTATAAAATGCCGGATATATGTTGTGGCCGGTTTTGATGGCATTTTTACGCATAACTTTGTAGGAATGCGAAGATAATTTACAGTCAACGTATAAACTTAGCGCTTCCTCAATTGTTAATACCCGCTGTTTGTTTACTTGTTGACGTTCCCTACGTATTTTTGCTACTTCATTGGGAGTAGCTTTCAAAATTTTCTTTAGGAGATCGGCAACTGTGCGTTTTCCTGATGCTCGAATAAATACCTGCGTGGCAAACGAAAGTTCTTCAGATGTCTTCGTACTCACTAAATTACGCACTTTTGTCCTTTTGCACTGATCACTGCATGCCCCAAAATCCTTTGCGGGCCTTCCAGTAGACGTAGATGGTTCATTCATGTCTACTGAAGGACTTTGTCGAAAGTTTTCACATATCAAAATATTTTCACTGCCGTCGAGCCACTCAATTTTTTTTTTAACAAATCTATCTAGTTTACAGCCAGATTCGGTCCATTTTCTGCTTATATTTAAACAAATAAGCTTAATTTGATTTTTTAACAGTTTTTCACCACTTGCACCAAGTTCACCGACTTCAAATTGACTAACAATAATATTTAACACTTCTTGAAGCCTTTCTTTCTTTGTCAAACTCTTCCACATCACGTACAATTCTTGCCTGGAAATCTCGTATCTGGTACCTGTAAAATAACAAAATAAGATAGATGCAACTTCGTGCGGTAAAATATCGAAACTGTAATAAATTAACAATAAATTGGTCTATTGAAAAATAAAAATAATATTTTGCTACTTTGATATACTCTCCGAGATAAATTCTCGAGAAGTTAGAAATTGATATTTTTTTAACTACTGAAAAATACATAAGTTAAATTATTGTTTTTTTAAATACCTAAATGAAATACATTAAAATATTAGAAAAAAAACTATACAACATACCTTTCTAAATAGCTTCCATTTTTTTAAAAATCGAAATAAAAAACTTTAAACTTGATAAACAACCTTTACACGTCGGACGCCAAAATGCAAATAAATGTAATTAGGCTTTCAAAAACCAATTATCCGACTTTCATATTCTGGTATGAATCACCCTAAGCATTAATCACCCCAATTAGGCTTACAATCGTCACACTAACTATCTTGTAATGCCCCTATGACGTCATCGTTTAAGAATTCAAAAGTGACTTTTTATCTTGTAGCTTGTATGGGTCAAAACACTGTGCGGCGCCTGTCTGTTATACACCTCAATGAAAATAGTTAATTTCCTCGGTGGTTTTCATTTAAATTCTTTAATTGACTGTCTATATTTGATAATAAACTGGTCTACATATGCCATATGCATAAATAGTTGCGAGAAGGGATATATATAAGGTTATCTTAAAGTTATCATTTGTTTAATGGCTGCTTAAATTTCACTATATTTGGTCGGGCACTCTGGCGCTGAATACAGATTTCGTAAAAGTTAGAAATTAATATTCAGGGTCGAATTAAAATGTATATTTTTTAGTTTTCAATCGATTTTAAAAGTTACGGCTTATTACTAAGAACTGCTAACGATAATGAAGAAGTTCGCGACCAACCGTAGTTGATCAATTACATTTTAGGACTCCACTTGAACAACTACCTGCGCAGCTTTTAAAAAATACCGACCACAGACAACATACTCTATTTTGGTGTGGACAGTGGAAAACACTTAGTTGCATTGGTATTAACTGTTGTTAAAATAGTGAATTGTATAAATCATTTTCTTAATTTCCGATTTTTCTTAACTTTTTGAATTTTTTTATTCAGATAACAAATCTAAGTATACAGTATTACTACTAAATACAATTTTTATAATTATTCAATACATATTTAAATTTACATTAACGTTTCCTCTTACGTCGAACTAAACTATTAAAAAATGCAAAATAATGTCATTTCATAGAAAAAAACAACCAATTTCCTTCGATTACCTAATAGAAAACTCCAAAATTGATGTAGTTAAGTCCATCAGAGATTTTTTATAAGTTGTTTTTGACTATTAACTGACATACAACGAGCATACATATAATACAGTAAATAAATTACTGAAATTACTTGGCTTCATTAACAGAATATCCTCTGATTTTACTTTTCGCCCTCTTTTAGAATATGCCTCCTATAATAGTAGTCTGGTCTTCATTCTATGTGAATCGCATAAATCACATTGAATCAGTCCAACATCACAAAAAATAGCGTGGATTAGAGAGAGGTAATTATTCTTATGCTGATGTAGAGTCAATGTTAAATATTTCTAGTGTACAAAAACGTAGAACTAATATTGATTCCATATATATGTTCGGCATACTAAATGGTATAACCGATGTTTTATCATTACTGGAACAAGTAAAATTCAATATTCCGACTCGTATGTTGAGAAACAATTAAACACTATTCATCGATCAGCATAGAACAAACTATGGCCTTAATTCTCCAATGACCTGTCTTTGTCATCTGGACTTTTTTGGTTTACGTTTACAGTGATTAAACAAGCACTAAATAAATAGTCCAGATCTTGTCTTGACGTCCTTTATGTTTTTTAATGCTTCTTTTCTTTAAAAAAAAATGTTTTTAACTAATAAAATAAAATAAAGAGAAAACTTTTTTTTAACCACTAATTTTGTTTTTAACTATTCTTTTATAGTAATATTTAAACCCTATAAATTGTATAAATGGACAGTGTCCGTTAATAAATAAATATATAAATAAATAAAAGAAAAAACTATTCTTGTGTACATGGTGGGGCGTTACGTCTTATAATAGTATTTTTATTTTATCATCAATATCATTTAGCACAAAATCATTATACTTACAGAGGAATATTTTTCTTTAATAAAAAGAACAAAGATAATAAAAAGTACAGTCAGGAATACAATATATTTAAGAAAGATGTGAAAAATTACATCTATAATTCTTCTTTATATAATACTGATTGAAAACATCGTTTATATCTTTTTTGTAATTTATTTATATTATCCTAAAAATATTATTAATTAAAATAAAATAAACTATTGTAAGACGTCACTCCCCATTATGTACACAAGAATTGTTTATTTCTTTTACGTAATGGGAAACGTTGATGTAAATAAATGTGTTTGATAAATGTAAACAATTGTATTTAGTTGTAATATTGTATTTTTATTTGATATTAATTTAAAAAAATATATATTTAATTATTTATATTATAATTTTATCTTCACATTAAAAAAGTTGGATAATTTACCGCCCTTTAGGAAATTTTCATTTTTCATTTTTGTTTCCTCGAGCTTTATATAAAGAAGACAATGATCGTATGTGTGTCCTCGATAGGCTTAATAAATACACGACCGATTTACGTGCGGGCTTTTGAAAAATAATGAGCTTTGCGCTGGGCATGTTTATAATTCTTAACATATGCAATTTGATTCGTTGAAAACAAGTTAAAAGCGTAAATGCTTTATTCATCTATTACCAGGGATGTATTTGACGAGATTTAATGTACTAAAAAATTAGGAGAACGTTATTTTTTAAATATGGAAAAATACTGAATTTGAATGTTTACAAATAACGTTTATTTTTTGTAGATCTCAATCAGATTCTTTCCTTAAATTCACCGTCTTAAATATCGCGAGCAGCTTTGGCACCTATATTCTCTCGATTGAACCCCAATAGAAGGAGGTGTTGAAAATGTTTACTTCTGTCTACTTGATGTTCCATTTTGAAGGCTTGTAATTAAATAAAATAATACATGTAGCGTAAAAACTTTCGCAATGTCTTGTGGAACAGAGTATTTTCTTTCGAATGACGTACCATTTTTACCATTTTGTTTTACTTTTGGTGCTATTTTTTTAAATTGTAAAAAAACAGACACACATTTTATTGACACTTAATGGATGAAGGTGGGGTTACAACATATCCCTAGCCCAAAGCAACAGTGAGATATCTCTGAAGAACATATTCCTAAATAATCGGACTTTGAGGTGTGCAAAGGGTCCGACTGAATTAAATTATTTGAAGTGGATTATCAATACTATATTTTCACAAAGGTTTAAATTTCTAATATAAATATTTTATTATTTGAAAACATTCATTTGTTAAATTAATTAACATATCTGCATGTGTATCTCAAAATCGGAAATATCGAGTTAATCTCACTGTTGCTTTTGGCGAAAAACTGCCTATGGAATGACTATTATGACTATTTTTTATTTAGTTTTAATCTATACTGCCTATTGAATGACTATTTTTAAATTATTTATTATCATATCCTACATATAAAATTATACGTTTATACAAAGTTGCTTTGACGATCTAACTACGGGTTTTTACCCCGTTCTAAGCCAGTCAAAATAAATATATATATAAAACCGTTATAAATACATAAAACAAAATATGTAAAGGTAGTAGACATAGTGAAAATTTAGCAAAAAAACATAATAAAATACATAGTAAAAAAACATGGTAAAAAATGTAGTCAAAAACATTTTTTTTTGTGAAAAACGTAAGTAAAAAACGTGTTTGATTCCCAGTAAAATATATAGTAAGAAACATAGTAAAAAACATAGTAAAATACACATTTAAACCCCAGTAAATACGTAGTAAAAAACAAAATACATTGCAAGAAACATAGTAAAAGACAAAGTTTAAAAAAATATATGCATATATATTTACATATATGTATGGCAAAAAACATAGTAAAATACGTAGTAAAAAGACAAATAAAACATAATTAAATATTTGACAAATAAGTACAAGTATTGTTAAGGCATATTTACCAGTATACCCAGAGATGTATTGATTAATGCTAGATTTTATTTTTCTAAAATACTCGTTCAGGGTTTCGACCACTGAATAGATAATGAAAAGTTCTGACTGTGTATTTCACATAAAAATGTATTTTTTATTCTGCCCGGACACGGAAAGCTAACAAAAGTTGAATATAATATTTATATTGTAAAAGTATACATGTTTTTTAATCAATATGTTGTGAGTTTTGAACTTTGGGATAAGTGATAAAAAAAGTAATAAAATAGTTTTAGACCCATAAGAAACATGTTGTCGCGTCAACATATCGGTGGCTAAGTATTCGTAATATGTCACTAGAGGGCTGGGAAGCCCTGCAAAGTTCTAGAAGGGAGTTTTTCTGATATGTACTTGTAGCGATTTACGAAATAATTTGCGCTCTTCCAACCATCGGGCGTTAGTAAAAAAATGTTGAATATCCCCTTTCTTGCGATTGCACATCAATCTATCAAATATTTTTCCCTTGATGTCTTCACAAAGCAAATTCACAAAAAATTACATCAACTTATTTTTACTATATTTTTTCACTAATAAAAACATACAAAACCGTTTTTTTACTACAAATGTTATTGTACATGTATATTTGTCATTGAAGGAACATAAAATATGTTTATTTTTTATTCATTTTATTTTACAAAATACTTTTCTTTTTATATGAACACCTCGCTTGGCACAACCCATGTTGATGCATTTATTTACATTATTTATAATAGTACGTTTCAAGTTAAAGTAAATGATATATATTATTATATATGCATTATAACCATATACATACATAAATGTATATATACATATTCTATACACATACATATCGACGCTGGAAAGAAAAAGTTACCAAGCGTATGTAGCAACTTTACAGAAGAGCCAAATAAAGTTTTTTTATATATATTTATTTAATTGATGAAAAGATCTAGTATACAATTATGATTTTGGCGTAATTTCAACATAATTTAAATAAAAATTTAGACTACGAGATTCCTTATTAATTAAAAAGAAAAACTTGAACATGGTTCACGTTCATCTGCTTTATTTCGCCTGGCTCTTTTGTAAAGTTGCTACATGTCGCTTGGTAACTTTTTCCTTTCTAGAGTCGATACATACATAAATAGTAAAAAAATAATAACGAAAATATTTATTTATACAAATTCATAAATTACAAAAAAATATAACGTATCCCTAACTCTATGAGGCCAAGAGCCCTGTGTTGAGTTGGGATACAACGTAATGGAAAGTGGGAGCATGCATATTATTAAACAATACTAAAAATAAACATTATTATACATACATATATTTCAATAAAAATCTGGACAACACGCTTAATAGTCTTTACAATACCCAATTTAACAATAAAAATCTATACAAAATCTCGCAGCAGTCAGTAGTGAGCGTTAAGTTTTAAGATTGGTAAACTGCGAAAATTCTGGTAAAATGTTCAAAGCGGTAATATGGCACATATAAAAAAATGCCTATTTTATCTTTGATAAATAATCCACAACAAATAGTACCAGTGGCTAAAAGTTTTAGTTTTATTTTCTAATTGAACCCAAGCATTTGATTAACAAAAATATGCATAAAAAAAATCGTAGTTGCAAAAAAATACAGCCCGCGGGGACTCGAACCTGGTTAACTAGGTACAACCAGTTTCAAGGTAGACATTTTTTTGTGTGGAGCTAAATAAACAATACATCACTATAAAGTCCATGCGGCTCCACTGTGAAATAATTTCCCATCCTCTATGAAATATGTTTTAGCAACTTTATTTAAACCACGTTCGAAGAAACATTTCGTATCTCTTCATTAAAATCTCCCCCTTGCATCATCTTTTATTTTCTCTTTCCTATTGAAAAATCGTTTCTTTTTTTCCATATCCACTCCTATGTGGAGTACGAGGACATCACCAGACGTCTCCGAGAGACCCTATCGCCAGTCGGCACTCTCGCCTCCTCCCACGTCAATCCCGCGTCTCTTAGCTTCGCCGAAAGACGTCTAATAAACTTCCGACTTCCTGGAAGGACGGCGGAAGCTCGCAGGTGTAAAGACGAGGCACCATGGGCTTAGATTATCCTGAGGCATGCGCAGCGTGTCCAAGCCAGGTCCGCTGCCACTCCCCAAAGACGCTCGTTATAGGAGGCTGCTCCGTCAGTTCTCGGACTTCAATATTAGCAATATTAGTTATGAAATCGAATTGTATCTATGTTGATTTATTTATATATATCTATTGGTAGTTCTATTTTAAGCAGCTATTTAATTTTGCGTTTTTTTCCCTTACGCATTAAAACTAATCAATAAATAACTCCTTTATTTAAGTGTTATGTGTCCGGGCGGATAAATAATAAATTTCTGAGTATGAAATTGAACCTGAACCCTGGACAAGTGCTTTCGTGTCAATGGCTATTCTGAGGTAAAAATCCTGAAAAAGAGAGTCCGCCTTGTAGTGTAGTGGTTGGCGCATTCGCATACCACACTTGAGGTCCAAGATTCAATTTTTGGCAGGGTGGATGTCAAATATTGGTTTTAAAAGTGGTTCCACACTACGATGTTTTATATTTCTAAGAAAGGCATGTGAAGCGTAGGACTTTACAGTCTTTAACAATCTTCCCATCGAAATGATCAATGCATGCTGCAATTGAATTATCAATGAAAATGCGATTTATTTTAATGCTTGGTTGGAAGAAAAGGCCATTTGTCAATAAGGCCGCTAATGTCCAATTAATAATGTACATAAAGTTAATAAAAAATATTGTTAAACGTATCGATGGTAACTGTGCAATAAGTAAAAATTATTTGCTGTGTCGTTAGCTAGAATAATAAAAGTATATCCAACACAAATAAAATAAATTGATGTCAGACTTACTATAAATCAAACAAACTGTTTAGTATTCGATACACTTAGCTCATTGCAATAGGATCGAGACAAAATTTACATGCCTATTGATTTATACGCAGTCACTATCAGAGTGCACATTACTGTAGCTGACTATCACGTCGCGCGTCATGGGCGTCAGGGCGACGGCGCAGTGTTTCGTTTCACACAAGCTAGAAATTACATTTTCAATTCTTGAACGATGGCGTCATGGAGGTGTTCACAGATAAATATCTTGGCGAAGTAGTGTTTAATTTTTTCAGGTCTCGTATTCCCGATTTCCGCACCAAAAAAATTAACCGATTTTTTATTTTTTTAAATAAGTATCAGGATGAAATTATCTGTATCGCTACCATTAGCGTTTAAACAAAAAACAACATATTTGTTTAACGTTTATACGAAGACGGCAGATAAAACTGGACGCTATTAAGGGTTTTTAGATGGTCCAAGTAAACAATTTATAAAAAAAAACAATAAGAAAACGCCAATGGTATAACTTTAATTTATAAAAGAATTTAATTGGAACTAACGGTTATTACTCAAACAAAAACTATAATTCAAAATGTAAATTCTAAATATTAAATCAATATTACTTCCCCTCTTTTTCTATCGGAGTTGAATGATCCATTTGACATTACAAAAGTATTGCAATCCAGCTAATAACGATAAACTGACTCATAAAGCTGAGCGATAAAAAGAAATATAATGTTTTTTTGTTTACATTATTAAAGTACTAACGGCCACGCCCCTAATACGTCACGATTCATGTTTATTTGTTTCTGACAATTATAATTTGTTTAGAACATTGTCACGGATCTTGACTTTACACCTATCAAGGCCAAACAAGTCGCGTTTTTCTTGTGAGGTATTTTTTGAAAATTGCTTTCTTATATTTATTTTTGAATACATTTCCCCACTAGCTCCATATTGATTTTGAAAATACAAATAATTATTCTAAATCCATTTCATATATTTTTATCGATATTCCTCTATTGACCGCTTCAAATGCAAAGTGGAATTATACGAAGCAAAGACATAATTTTGTCAAAACCAGGACAATCTTACGGGAACTAGACTATAGATATAATAAACTTTCAGAATCAATAATATATCGAACAATTTACAAGAATATTTAACTGCACAAATTAGGGCCTAATGTTCGTATTTTGACTCATTTTTTAATGAGTTTTAAAATACACAGTTTTTAAAATTTGTTCCCCCTTTGAAATTTTTTATATCGATTTCTTTCTATAGTAATTAGAAACATCGAAATCTAATACCACAAATACAATAAAAAAGTTCGTATAAATTGAGTGTATTTTTTAATAAATTGCCACAGATATTTTATTTTTTTAAAACACATAATCTTTATCGGTGTCTGGCGTTTACTAATATTTTAAAGAGGGGAGGGATAGGACGAATGCAAGATCGGAAATAGAAACATCGTGACGTGTTCCTTCGGCGTCGCGGCGGAAATACGAAATATACTCGAAGGAAGAAACTTTTGATATATTATACGAGCAAGAGGCTCCGTTCCGCCTTGTTATCTACGACGATAGTGGAAATAGTTGTAGAAGGATTTCAATGCACGTAGTGTTATTTTGTGTTTATTACTTACGAGCTGAACCCGACAATGCTTTTCTATCGCTAGATTTGAGTATATACTCCATAGAATTAAGAAGAGTCCAGAAACCGCATACGCACATCAAATAGAAGGCGACTCAACTACTCATAAATGAGTAGGTTTACGTTTTGACCAATTAGTTTCATTGTAGACGTCGCTCAGTACGCAACTCCTGATTTGAATTCAACTATGCCGTGTTGTGTCCTTTTAAAGTTTAGAAATACTGCTAGGATCTTAAAGAAACAGGATGCAATCACATTTCATCTGTAATTTGCAAATGAATGTGTATATTACAAATGCATTACTTAAAAATTGAATTATTTTTCCATCTGTCAGATTGTCGAAAAAACAAAATGAAAATTTCGTAAGTGTTGTCAGGGTAGAACTTTTTTTTACCCTACTTTGCTCATCTAATAAAAGAACTAATGAAAATTAGACCTCGGATTAAACAACGCCGTGGGGGACATTTGAACGACATTGTCTTTAAAACATCAACTATTATTTAACATGATATACAAATATCCGTTTTATGTAAAACAAAATTTGTTTTATATTTCAAGTTCAAAGTTCATGAATTCAATTACTCTTATTAAATGATCCTTAACTTATCTACTGTTGTGTCAATCAATGTTTCCGCATGCACAATAAAATTTTAGAGAAATCAAGAAATTACTTTTTTTTACATTACATTTGTGTTATGATTTTTTTTTCCCATCAAGCAACACTACCCGGCGACTTCACGAATACGCGCGGCGAAAGTAAACCGGAGTGGGGGAATTATTGGACACAGTCCGACCCACAGTATTCAAATATGATTCTACGCTCCTTCTGGACTATTCTTAATTCTATAATATAATCATATAAAGATTAAATGGACACTATCGAATGTTTGATCAATGACTATATTTAGTAAAATGAAATATCTATATTATTATTTTTGCGTTTCGAATTACATAAATTTTGTGGATATGCGGTGACAGGGAATTTTGATTAATAGGTATTTGAACATTGTTTTCTTATCACTGTCTTGCAGATCCCTCCCCGATACTGTGCGAAAAAGACAACGGCATACCTTAAAAGGTGTCTAACTAAATATTGCCTAACTAAATAATGCCTAACTAAAAGAGACAAAATCGATGTTTCGTTGTCCTGTTTCCCGCACTTCAAAACTGAACCGCTTTTGTTATTATTTTAGACTATCTGTCAGAATAAAATGTTTTTTTTTTCTTTTTTGCATTTTTAAAAAATAGTTGTCTTATTTGTTAACCGTACACCCGACGAAATTTTGGGCTCTTTTATGGCTTTTTGGATTGTTCTAGTTCTCATAGTAAACAGTTTATAAAAAAATAAAAAATAATAGGGACACGCTAAAGATAAATATCAATAGTGTGTAAAAGAAATCTCTGCTCTAGTGCCATAATCCAGAGAGAAAATATGGGAATACGTTTGAATGAACAAAGGTCAGATTGCGTTTCCTCTTAAGATAAAACATTATTCAGTATACTCACTAAACTTTGCTTCATAATGCTCTATTCTTTATTTTAAAATCTTTTTTTTAAAGTTTTGCATAAAAGTGTAAGATTCAATATGTCCATGTATTTGTAATTTTCTCAAACTGAACGGTTTGGGTGGGTAGGAAGAAATTGCCTTAAGGAAATATGCCCGCCCTTATATCTATATGTATATAAAGAGTTAAATAAATAAATAAATAAAATGCTAAAAGCATTATAAAGCGTGTTGTTGGAGCTTTTTAGGCTAACTAAAGCGTAACCATAAAAACAGGTTCGGTTTTCTTAAATAAATCCATTGACCAATTAATACCACATATTGAACACAAAATACAAATAAAACTATAAATATATTTATAAAGTAATGAAATTGATGAAAGGAAAATGATATAATCATGGCGGTTATGATATTTTTTGTACTCGTGAGTATGTAGCAATCGTGTGTAGAGTGTATGTACAGTGTATCAAGAAAGGGGTGCTGTGTTGGTTTGGACATGTAGAGCAAATGGAAAGTGAAAGAACAGCTAAAAGGACCTACGATGCAAATGTTGATGGAAGTAGAAAACGAGGAAAATCGAGAAAGACATGGCACGATCAAGTCCATTAAATACTTGAAGATGGACATATCAAGATTACCAATATACGGCATGCGTGCCGAGAAGATGAATGAATATAGAGGAAGCGAGGTCTGTATGCAAAGACATTTAGTGGCGTTCTATCTTCTATGCCAACCCCTACGGGGAAACGGGTTGATGGTTTATTCGTATTTTTTGTTTGCATGATTTGTTTATATGTATTCGGAAGGGGCCAGATCCACCCTACAGTGACTTGGAGAAGCATATTTTTGGAACTTTTCAGCTGTTGCCATGGACTCCAAACTTTGGCAAAGTAGGGCAATAAACCATTATAATCTTCAACGTCTCAAAAGTACTATAATAGTATGTGCTCCAAGTACTTTTTCTTTCTGTACCATATCAAGTCCTGACGTTGTCGATCACTCTAGAGTAGGCATTCCGGTCTTGCGCCAACTGAAAAAGCGCCTCCCGTCCAGTCGCGGATATTTCTCAGCCAGGACATCTGTCGCCTTCCGACTTCACGCTTTCCCATGATTAGCCGTGGAAGCGCATATTGCTTCCGCGTATAATATGGTCCAGATATGCGATTTTTCTCTGTTTTATTGAGTATAGTAGTTCTTTTTCGGCACTGGCTCGTCTCAGCACCTCCACGTTGGTTACTAAATCTGTCCACGGGATTCTCAGCATTCTCCGGCGAAGCCACATTTCAAAAGTACTATCTCCAAGTACTATCATACTAATTTACGACTTCAGTAAATGAGATTCGGCAAGTAATACGGCGTAATTGAGAAATATTATCTAATTTCAAGAAATTAGAGGAAACTAAGAAAAAATCACAAAGCATTTATAAAAAAGACTAGATGTAATATTTTTAATCATTATTATTTTTTATTTGGGAAAAAAACAACAGTTTTTACATTTATTGTATACAGAAAATAAGAATATATAAAAACGAAAATTGTGAAAACAGACAATAATAATTTCTCACAGCGGTGTAAGTTATTTATTAAGTACATTATCAGTATTGAAATAAAAGCAATTAACAATTATAAAATATAAGGCACTTAGAAGTTGCAAATAAAATAAAAATATATATATTTATATACAGTTATAAAAATAAAGTAAATTAAAACAAGATAAATTTAAAGAATAAGAAAAGAAAAATGTTTTATAAAAATAATCTAAAAGGTACAAAAATATAATAATGAACATACGAGTACATACATAATTACTGACATCGTAAAACTAAACGGGTGCACTGTCTATAAAGAATCTTCTATATTTCATATAGGAGAGATGAAAAATGTCTGCGTGACCAGAGATAATAGTTTTATAATAATTTTAAAACATTGGTTAGATCGCACAAATGAAAATAATTTTATCTCCACAATGATTATCATCAAACCTTAAGATCCCCTTTACTGAATTCAAAACCAGTAAACACGAGAAGAATTCTTGATAACGAGTTTAAGAAAAATCTTATATAAGTTTAATCATTTGATTATCGCAAAAAAAAATAAATGGTTTATTCCTAATATTAATGAACCACAATTTCGATAGTAAAAGACTGAGAGACAAAGTAGGATGGTATGATGAGAAATAAAAATGTTAAATCAAACGAGAATTTAAATTCAAGGTAAAATTATGTCGGGAAATTTCCAACCTTAGCTAGACTGTTTTATTGACACGATACGCCCCATTTACTAACTTTGTCTGAAAAACATTGTGACATTTCCATTCGATATTTCAGAAACCCTTAAGATTACGTTATGCGTCCATAAATCGTTCGCAGATCCTTAAGGGTGGACAGCCACAAGTTTACAAGACCTCCATCATACTAGAAAAGGGTCAAGGGAAATCTTTGTAATCGATTTTCGGAAATGAGGTACTTTTATGAGAGAAAAAAGTAACGAAAAACCACCGCTACCAGATTCGCTGATATTTAAAACTTTCAATAACAGAATCATAATTTTTCTCCGAATGAAATTAATAGACAATTTATTCAAATATAAAATGTGGTGAGCCGTGTATAATAAAGAAAAAAACTGAATAATTTCGGAAATTCGATTAGCAAGTAAGATTTTATCAATCGTAAAAATATGAGTACTGACCGGTATGGCCCGTTAAATCTCCCCTCAATCAGTTTTCTATTGTCAAACGGCAATTGCGAATGCCTTTTTTATTTTGCCACCCACCACCGCTGATAAGTCCGAGTATATTGTACATACAAAAAAATATTCAATACTAACGATTCGATTCTTTGAAAAGTAACATAAATATTCACAAATGAATGTTAAATTAGTTAAATAATGAGAATTGAACCCATTATTAGTATGTACGAGTATAAACGGAAGGATCAAAATACGTTTTTCAAAACAATTCTGTTTACACAATCGATTGATGCCAAAGGTTAATTTGTCTACCCAGGCGAGTCGAATATTACTTAGGTGTTTGTTTTTTTAACGTATGAGATATATTATAATCCTTACATTGTTTTTTTACCTTTTTTATTTGTATTCCGAATGTGGCGTTGCCTAAACGTAAGTTTATAATTAATAAAAACATAAAAATCAGATTTTTTGTATTCCATTGCGTTGTGTATCGTTTAGATTAAACAAAAAAAACGTTAAAATTTTGCTCTCCTAAATCAACGTTATTCAATGCTGTTGAATATTTGTATGTAACCACTATCCGTCTCTTCGTCAGGACAGCAATTAAACTATTATGCAAAACCCACTAAATACCTTCACCATAGTTGTTGCACAAAAATATAAAACTAACACGACATGCACTTTAATAAGCAACCCTTACGTACACATGGGTCTGAACCTAAGAATATTCCGTGTTTTGCTAAATGTCACACGAGGTTACAGCGCCGTTCCCAAAGATTTTTTTAGCACAGTCTTTTAGAGGTAAACAAAACAAAATTTATCATCCACAACATAAATCATTTCGTTCACCAGAATTTTTTTAGGCAAATAATCCTCAATGATCGTCTTGGTAGCTTACAGAATCTCGTTTTTAAACGAATTATTTACTTTAAGATTTAACTTTTCAATAATCAGCAGGTAGATGAAATTTGAAGAAACGTAAATATTACACTGGCTACGTTTTCCACAGAGGACGGAATTCAAGCTCTTTTGGTTTAAAGTCACTGCACAACTCTTCTCCGGATTATCTAAAAAAACTCTGCATTCCACACAAACTAGCTGACGGACGTCTTACGCTTAGATCAGCTACATCTATGGTGATAGTTATATGTATGCAATCAGCGCACTAAATTCGGTGAACACACATCTGCGGTCGTAAGCCCTATAGCATGGAATGCTCTCCCAGTTGACGTGGGAAAGAATGAAATTGAAGTGACGTCTCGAAAAATAATACCAGTATTCATGGAATCAATGTGTATATTTTTTGGATGATTATGTGTAATTTGGAATCGTTCCGACGTTTTGGCTACCATTCAGTGTTCTGTAGAAAAAAACATGTGTTTATTCACCAGTAATTTGTACCGTGTCGTAGTCGGCAGCAGGCACATTTCGCGTCATTTTAGTAGTGCCGGGAACTATGTTGGGTTAAGCCCGTTATCGTTGTTTATGTTATTTGGGTGTTTGTGTCTTTCAATTGCCTCTTTTATTATTCGTGTCCTGTAAGCGAAGATGGTTCCTGCAATGGTGGTAGTCGAAACGTATCCAACTTACACGGAATCACCCAAAAAAGATGCATATAGATAACAGCAACCGTGAAAACCTATGCAACTATTCATATAATCAGTTTGTAAAGCGCCCTTGAGGTATCATTTCACGAAAATGCCACTATTTCCTAAAAAACATATAAACCTAGGAAGAGTAGTGGGGGTTGCAAAATGGTGGATTGTGTTAAATGATAACATAAGCCCCCATAAATGCTCAGACTATTCTCTTCCAAACGAGGTTCTCTATCTGTGTTTCAGTAAGAGTAAAATCAAGATACGGTTAATATATTTAACTGATGGACGCCCATTTAGCGACACGACGTGGCTAATTGGACAGCGAACAGCGATGTACACAGAATTTGTTAGCAGAAGGTACATTAGGTTAGGTACTTATAGTTTAGATTTAAGTACTTATGTACTTATGTCGGGTTACCATAATTTTTTTTATAAATCCGGACAGATTCAAAATATTTACATTTTTACAATTCAATAAAAAAAATTCAATTGAAATTGAATTATACAAAAACAAAATAAATTAATAAAATTAAAATGAGGACACACTTCATATTCTTTATCTAAAGCATCATCGGTTTTTATGCCGGCTTCCTCAGCTGCAGATTGGTATGGAGATGCCGGTTAGAAGGGACGTGGAATTATCAGAGCCAAGTATTTTTAATTTATAACTAAAATAATCAACATGATCCTTTGCAATCTAGTTTTCGAGCTGGATACAGCACTACATGTCTTAGTTAAAATAAATATCAACTATCATAGATGTCGGGCAAGCAATGAATGATACACGTTTGACGCTTTTGGTTCTACTCGATTTTAGTAGTGCTTTTTACTCTGCTGATTTTAACTTGTTTCTTGCTAGGCTTGAGTTCTTAGACCTATCTTCAACCACGATAAATTGGTTTTCAGCATATTTACGTGACCATCGGCAGTGTGTTAAAATTTCAGATTTCCTTTCACATAAGATTGATTTTACTGCCGGTGTACTACAAGGGGGGGTACTTTTTACACTTTTATTTTCCCTTTATATCCATCATTAAAATAATACTCAGAGTCCCGATACAGACAGCTACTGAAGAAATATTCCATAAATCACAACTTATGACACCAAAACAATTATACGCTAAAACAATACTCACTTATAGATTCAAAAACTACTCTTACTCAAATGAAAGACATAACCCCCACAATACATCACATACAAATAATATAATCACTAGATCCTCAACACATAAACAACTTAAACAAATACAAACTAATACCACTTTCAGACAAAGGGATTTTGAGTATTATTCAATTAAAATCTATAACCTACTTCCACTATCTATTAAAGCAATTAGTAATGAGAAAATGTTTAAAAAGGGTATAAAAAAATGGATAGTGGAGCTAGGTAGAAGTAAAATGGATTGTCTCATTCGCCCATACCAATGCTGAATCAACTGCTCCACAACTGTATGGCTTATGTTAGGTTTTTGTTGTTTTCATTGTGTGTTTTGTAATATAAATAATATAGATGTATATAAATACCTTGTTTTTAAAACTGTCTGAATATTTGTTAATTATGTTTGTTTTTTAAGTGAGTCTTCTTTGTTTATTCTCAAATGTAATAAAAAAAAACTAAATTGTTAAGTGTCCTCGGCACGGGAAACCCCAGTGAGGTCACATTATTTTTATTATTAATTATAGTTTGTAAGCGAAAAATATGAATAAATAAAAAATAAATATCAATCCAAAAACCCAAAACCTCTTCTGTTTGTATACTTTATATGCCAGTGATTTGCAATTGTATATTCATTTTAAACCCAGTGACATTGATGAAGCACACAAAGTAATATCACATGCACTCGAGCATATCTCTTCAGGGACCAAAAATAATAGACTTCTCATAAATCTAACGAAAACCAAATTGTAAATGTATTATAAAGTGGTTCTCACACTTCCTCTTTTTAAAATAAATGGCACTGAAATTTCTTTCATGACGTCCGTCGAAAACTTAGGTATTATCATGCATAAGGATTTAGGGTGGAACGATTAGGTTTATGAAGTTAGTCGTAAACTGTATAGCAGTTTGTACTGTATGGATGGGTGCGCGTGAATTGATTTGAGGTTAAATGAGAAAGATGGATTACAAATAAAGTTACTTGTTGAGTAGATACACACGAGTTACATCCTTACAATTTCGTAGAGAAGGAATTTACAATAGCGAGGAGCTGGTGGACGGGTGACACGAAATGCCAAGATAAAATGTGCATATTCTTTCGGTGCACGACGTTTAATAACTTGTCCGAGCTGACGTTGCATCGGATTACGCGTTGCGGGTCAAAGCGGTGTTCGGATCTGTCAACTTCACGGCTTTTTTAAAAAAAATATTTTTTTTTTTTATTCAGAAAACATACAGTCATACAAAATAAGTATTAAAAATAACATTTTTTTAACATAAAAAGACCAATTAAGTTTTCATAAATTAAAAAAGATATAAACATTAAATGTGACAAAAAAATAAATAAAAATTTTAAATGAGAAAATAATAATTGTTGACATTTGCGTTTTCCATGGAGGTAATAAATTAAACTTGGCTTGTTGGTAAAGTCCTACACAGTACTCTCTTATAAGATTGCAAAATTTATTGCCAATCAATGTTAAGCAAACATTAGTCCAGAGCTTACTTCTCTCACTCTTCGATTATTTAGATGTAAGATGATGCTAATTTTGAACTGCTTGTAAATTGAAATGATTCCAAAATGTCTGTATTCGTTTTAATTTGAAGATTCAATTTTAAAGACGAATCGATATATTGTAATAATTTATTATTGAGTGCGTTTTTTTAGGGAAAATGTTACTATCTTCAATTGTGTTTATAGAAGTAAGAAACGGTGATAATTCCAAAAGTACGCAAATTTATGCAGTAAAACATTTAATTTAGATCTGATTAATTATTTTTTTTATGTACAGACAAATATTTTAAATAACATAAGTTATTAATCATCATCTACGCTAAAACCAACGACAATATCTTACTAATAACCATGATTAGTCATCCTAGTAGATAAAAAATATAGTTTAAAACAATATGAAATATCGGATAGGTCTGAAATTCGTGATGTTCTCGTACTTTCGAATCTCATCTAAACCGGGAAGCATGGAAAGCCTAAATACAAGTAATACAGGCGCACCCTTTTCCATAGAAATAAACATGATTTCATGGCTAGGTATATTAGGGTTAAGGGTTAGGGCGTCTGGTAGTAAGCGAAGCACGTCTCAACGCTTCATAATAATTATCTTACTCTGTCTTACAATAGCAAACTTTATCCAACCCCCGAAGACAATATTATACCGCTGTCTTCGCTAAATTACATCAGAAGCGATTAATTACTGTACGGAGTTGATCTTGCTTGATAAGCTACGAGGATTTATTCATTAACTGTTTGGTTCCGTTGCGGTATTATTGTAAGTAAGAAACGATGTTAATGCTTCTACTTTAGTTTCAAATTAAAAGTATATCAATTTGAAGATAAGATATGATTTTAACTAATGGAGCGTTAGAATTTTACAAACTAACTAATTATTCATAGGAAACTAAGTACTAAAGATACTTTTTGAATAATGAATATAGGATTTTAAGATAGTTTTTTTTTTTAGTTATACGTCTACCTGTTTCGATTTAACTTCATCATCTTTAGGACTTGAACTAACTTACTCGCGTTTCTAATTGTTTTAGACAATATTGTGAGAAAAAAACAGATGAATAAAAGAAGGAGAGAGAAAAATAATAAAATTATAACGGGAAATTTAAAAATAATTATTTTTATTATATTTATTTTCCGGTTCTGATTATATTATCATCTTTCTCTCTCCTTTTTTCATTTTTCTGTTTCTTTCTTACAATATCTTGTAATATACGTAGCAACGATTGCAATTGTAAGTAAATTCATGTCCTGAAGATATAGAAGTGACCTCGAAACCGGTTGACATATAACTCAAAAGTAAAAGTGGTTTATACAAATTTATAAATAAGTAAGTGCAAAATGTCAATCTTTGTTACAATATGGTATTGTAGGGCGGGGTGGTTCATACGCCAATATATTAAACCCTCTTAAAGTAGTAAAAAGATTAATTATTAAAGTTATTCTAAAGAAACCCTCAACATTTAACACGGAAAGTCTATATAAAATATTTAAGGTTCATACAGTAGACACTCTTAATAAAATAAATTCTATTATACAAATTTATAAAAAAGAAAAAAAAAATATTTGACATGAATAAGTCACTCAGATACCAACAAAATATTAAAATTCCTAAATTCCCCACAAGTCATGGTCAAAATAGCTTTGTCTTCAAAGGTGTAAAAAATTATGATAATCTTCCCAATGAACTAAAAACTATTAAAAATAATATATCAATAAATAAATTTAAAATAAATCTAAAGAAATTTATTGAACACATGTAAAAACTACATTAAATTTTAATTAGTATGAATGTATTATTGTTTTATGTTTTTTCTTTATACATCCTATGTAAGTCACTCTCCAAGCACAAGAGTTAGTCTCTTTTTTTGGAGTGTTACAGTGATAACATCCACTAGATGTGTAAAAGTAGATATGTTTAAAATTTAAAAAAAAACATGTACCATTTTTGAAATTTATTAATAAAAAATAAAAATGTCATACAACAAAGTAATTTTTTTTTTTAAAAATATGTTTGTCATTTCCTAATAGAAATCTAACTTACATTGAGCTAAGCAGGGCCAGTTTCTTAGAATTTTAAGCATATATATTTTTCAACGGTGTAAAGCATTATTTTTGTAATGATATTACGGAATGAATTATAACCACAGTTGTATTAAACATATTTTAAATACAATAACCATGGAATATAAATTATAATAAAACCAAAAAAGAAATGTTTAAAAACTAAAAGACATAAAGCAGGTAACTACGTAAGTTGAAAGAAACAAAAGTAATTTTGTTGTTGGTTTTTGACAGACAAGCTTTAAGACACGGTTTGGTATGATCGGTGAATCTTCAGGATTATTTCATAGTGAAATTCTAGAGAAGAATTTGGTGCACGCGCATTTACGATGCAGGCCCTATGGCGGAAGTAGGAAACTGTAAGAGTCAAGTGATATTTCGGAAAATAAAACTTACCACATTTAAATAAATTCATTGCCCGTGAAAAAAACGTATTTTACATTCAAATTAAATACATTATTTATTGCATAGAATCACTTTTACCAGCCCCCTAGGGGTTTGAGTAATCGCGCTATTTGAGTTATCTATAATAATGATGGATTAAATATACCAAAAAGTAACAGACGCAGATACAATGCGAGAGTACCAAAAAAATATAACACGCAACATTCTTAATCGACACCTCGCGTCCTTCACAGTAGAGAGTAAAATTTCACAATAAGCTAACAACGCCACGATTACAATGAAAAGTTAATAGGGTTATCTTCAATTGCCTATAAAATAAGAAGGAATTTTGTTTACGAAAATGAAAAAAAATAAAGGTTTATTCGCCAGAAACCTGTAATTAAAAATCCTTTTACTTTATAGACTATTGAAGATAACTCTGTCAACTTCATATTGAAGCACGAGCCCAGGAAAAAACCAAGCCAAAAAGGCAGGCATTTTTTACAAAATATCGTGGGTATACTGGCAAAAACGTTAACTTGAAAATATGCGTATTTGACTTAATGATGCAGTTTTGTAAAGTTTTTAACGCTCTACAAACTGGCAAAATACACTAAGTCATATTAAATTTCATATATCTGTAGTTTTAAAAATAAATTTCAGGTTAAGTCGTATACCCGGGATTTTATTCAGGTTAAAAGCTTTAAATAACTTAATATAAAATTAAGAAACGGAAAAATTATAAACACGTTCTTAAATGAGCACTTAACATCTTGTTATATTTAAATAATATATAAAAGAGTAAAATTAGAACAAAACTTAAATGCTTGATTTCTCAAAACAGGGATTTGGGAGTTAGAGCTTTTTGCCAGAATACCCACGATATGACAGTATTATTGCGAATTGCATCAAATAAAATAATATATCGCCTATCTCTAGGCTTCTAAGATATAGTAATCAGTATTAGGATAAGGCTGACATATGTATTTAGTTCTGGACTTGATAGTTATAAAATAAGTCTGATTTCTTTTTTTTCTCGCAATATAATTCTTTTTTTGTGTTTTCTCTGTATTTAAAAATGTTTTGCTTTTTTACTGTTTCATATTTATGTATATATTTCGTTAATATTTTTAATAACTTGTATGTATTTACTTGTTACTATTGTTATAGTTAAGCAATTTTATCATTTTTAGTATGTTTTTATATATGTATATCCAACATGTGTATTTTTTTCTCTTCATATTTATATTCTATGCCTATATTATGTCAAAGGCAATTTATGCCGTTTATTTAAAAATAAATAAAAATATAAGTAAAATATTTTTTTATAATCCGAAAGGGTTTTCATATATGTTTTACAAATAAAAAATAATCTTACAAATCTGCTTGTTTCAATCGGAAAATAATATAATAATAAGTTTTATCCTCTTGCATGGTAGGTCATAGTGTAATCATTATACAATATCATAATATACGTAGGTACAAAGTTTATACGTTTTTCATATATTTTTAGGATTTAGGTTGTCGAGGGTTGGTTAGAGTTCCTACCCCAGTTAGAGTTTATTTATTACATGGCAAATAAATAGCGAATTATGTTGCGCGAGTGTTACGTCGATGATGGGTTGAGGGACTGCATTTGAACTACATGCTGGAATTGAGTGACTTCGTCAAACTGGACTGACAGACTGAACTGAACTTGTTGGTCTGACTGACCTGCGTTGCCACATCCCGTGGTCTCTTTATATGCGACGTTCCTTTGTAGTTCATTTCATTCTTCAAAGAAGGGACGATGTAAATGTACTGCAGAACGATGCTTCCGATTTCATGTGCAATACTGATAGAGTTGCACAATATGTTATATTGGATTGTATAGAAAATGATGACATTCCTTTTTTCGGTCAACGCATTATTTCAGGTGAAACGTTTGAGCGCGTGTGTCATCGGTTATGGACTATAAACAATAAATATTTTATTCATCCACGGTTTTAGTTCTATTTCGCAAATGTATTGTTTATTCCAACCGAACACGGGAAAATAACATGCCTATAATATCATGTATGTGCTAATATAAATATGAAGATTTCTCAGGCACTCCCTTCCCTGTAGAGTATTTATCACCCAGAGGTGCGTCTTCACAACAGGTGTTGCATTTTGCTTGAGTACGCTGTGGGTGGATTTCTATACCTTAATCTTTTATTTTTTTACTAAACACTTGTTGGAGTTCCGTCTGAAGCTGAAATGTGTGTCCCGAAAAATAGGGTCTTATTTTAACATTCCAAAGAAATAAATGAAAACTTCGAGGCTAGAACCTTGCTCTACTCCAACTTAATTTCCATTTTCTAACAATGAGTTATTAACAACTCATTGAGAATGCCCCCTAAAATTGGAATATTTGGGGAAATAATAAGAAAGCAAATTTCTAAAATTTAAAAAAACTTTCTCTAAAATATTTTAAAAACGTGTCAAATATTGTGCAAAAATGGTGCCGAAAAATCTTACTCAGACAAAAAACAATCAGGGCTGCTATTCCAAATGCTCTCGCAGCCGTATAAAAAGCCTACAAAATACGCGAAATAAAAGTGTTTTCTACGGGCTCAAGAGCGTTTAGAATAGTAGCGCAGGTTTTATCTCACAAGCGCATTTCTGTGCTTGACTCCTACCTATTCTCAAAAGTGAAAAGTGCATTAGAGGGAACACATTTTGTCATTTAACAGGAGTTCTACCTAATCAAATTTGACTACAATAGGGTATTTTCATATCAGGAACAATGTTGAAAATGTATTAAATATTTAGAGCGGATTTTTGCGACTATCAATGCCTGAGAAAAACGTGTTTTTATTCATTATTCATGGATTTAAAAACGAGTTTACACCTACATATAAAACGGCTCGCCTCGCCCCGTTGGCGTTGGCGTCACGTGAGCCACGTCTTGCTGACGTCTTTTTTGCCGCTTTTGCGCTTCTAATAAGCATAGCGTGCAAACAAATGATTGGTAATAACTAATAACCAAGTATGGTTCTCGTGTTTCGTCATTTATTTATATTATTTCTCAAAAGTAACGGATTATCATAAATTGGTATTCACAATTAACAAATCTAGCTCCACCACCAATTATATCGGAAAAAAACTTCTGGAAGTTTGAGATAGAATCGCTTTTCAGAAAAGAAAAAAAAACTCGTTTATTTGTGAAATCGTTTCCTGGCTTGAAAAGTGCTAATTTAAAGAAGTAATTTTTAGAAGTATTTTTTTAGTAATTTGTAAAATTCGTCTCCATATTTATTTATTTATTTATTTATACTTTTAAATTGTTTGTATTCTTTTTTTATACAGAATAATGTTCCCTCACTGGGGTGTCCCGTGCCGAGGGAAAAAAATTACAAAATGTGAAACATGCCTAAGCTATTTAACAAAGTTAACATAATAATAACAATAAAAAAAACGTAATAAATCCAATTAACCTATTTATAATTAATTTAAAAAACAATAAAAAACAAAAATATTCATAAAAAAACAAACCAATTTATACAGACCAATTAAAAAAGTTTCAAAAACAGTGCATACATTTTACCTATTTGTTTGATCCACTCATCGATCCGTGCGCAACCCACCTCCACTATTCATTTCTTAGTAGCAATTCTATAGATAAACTATTTTTTTTTTTTTACTAAGTATAATGTACAGCGCCCTTAAAGTGATTGCTCACGAAAACGGGGCTACAAAAATTGTCGAAATTTATTATTATTATTTAAGGCAACTGTTGTCGACGTCTAAATTGATATATATTTCTTTTGTTTCAGATTTCGTGCACTTCGTACAAAATAAAAAAAAAACTCAATGCCAAAGATTTTCATACAAGAGAAAATGTCCACAAACTAAGATCAACAATTTTTAAGGCTGTGATGACTGGGAAAATGGATATTTCATGTACCTAATTTGTTTTGCTGAGTAATAACGATGTATCGATTAAATGTTGATGTAAAGGAGGACACATCGTGGCTACCATACCCCGATGATGCATTGTCAACGACAGATGTCACCGCATTTTCAACTATAGGAATTTTAGAAGATGAATACAAGAAATTTTCTGATTTGCAAAATACCAGTTTGTTAAGTGATATTGACGGGGAGAACAAAACTACAGATTTTATAAATCAATTTTTTTTCTACGAGGTAGGTATCTTTTTTGTTGTATAATGGTATTGAAAGAATAAGGGATGTCCAAGAATTAAGGCCAAAAATTTCGGACTAGTTTACATAAATACGACACTATCCCCATTATTTTTTTAAGTATTCATTTTTACGATCGATGAACTTGGTGAGCTGTGGCAAAAGGTTTTTGATTTCCTCGACGTAGAACTCCGGCATCGCAATCCTCCAAAATGTTTTCACCTCTTCCCTCCACGTCCTCGTCAGTCTAGAAGCGTTTTCCGGTCAGGTGTTGCTTCAGGTGAAAAATATGGAAATCACTCCGCGCCAGTTAAGAGCCATGGTTGAAAAACGTCAGCGTCGCCAAAAAAGAATAAAGGTCTTTAATTTTTGGACAATCCTCATTCACCAATAATTTTACTATGCATTTTGTTTTGCAATTTTTATAGCACCGTTTTTGTGAAAATCACCTTAGGGGCGCTGTACAATAAACATCCCAACACGCCTTGCAGCTACAGAGCGCATAGGAGGTTAGGATTTTTTTCCCCATTTCCAATTATGCAAAATTTAAGTAAGATACAGTAGCTAGACATCAACAAGTCACTAACACACAGAAATCTAGTTTGGCTTAAAATATATTTTTTAATGACTTATACCTAATTTGATCAGAATATAAACGATTTCAGATTTCAGATATATTCTAGATAGTATACTCGAATCTTGCAGCTACAGAAGGCATGGACAGTTAGACATCCAGACCCTATTTATAGTTTAGGTTTATGTTGATATAGATTGAGTTAGTTAATTTACCTACATAATCTAAAAGCTAATATTACCAAACGTCTTGCAGCTGTAAAGCTCATGGACGTATAGAATTCTAGTGACTAAAAATGATTTTAAAAAACTGATCAAAAAAATAAATACATCTAGCAAAGTAATAAGTTTGGCAATTGTACATGATAAATTGGCACAAATAGAGCATTTTTTTATATTATATTATGGTTAGAAAGATAACAGAAGCGATGATCAATAAGATTAACTGTTATTAGTGGTCCAGCATCCGATATCCTCTATTTATTTGCCGACATCATAAAAACTTAGATTTCGGCTCCAAAGAACGCATATTTTTTTCTGGTAATAATAATGGATTTAGTACGAACTTAATTGATAAAATATTAAATCGAAAATGAAAACGCACAATTATAAATAATCGTTTATTTTGTTTTTTTATTTTTGCACTTCAACAGGCCAGGAGACCCAATTAAAGTTTTGAATTACATAACAGAACACCCAAGCTTGAGAAAGATCACATTTAATTTTTTTGTTCTCACCGGGAATCGAACCTAGAATCTTCCGTGTGTGAGTCGAGCGCCTTAACCACTACACCACGGGGTCCACCAAATTTGTTTATTACTTTAATCATCAGGAAATCGGGAAATAAATGTTGTGCTGCTTAATTGAACAATTAAATCAAGAATAATATCTCTCACGCGCGAAAGTGAGATATTGATTTTCATAAGTCACATTTGAAAGGCATATTATTTTGTCACTTCAAATTTATAAATGTGATTTTTTATTTTTTATTATGTTTGTATTATATCGGTTAGAACATCAAGTCATAAGTATTTATTTTAATTCGTTTCTTAAAAAACATTTATCATTAAATATTTATTCCAATCTCTGTACATCTTGAGAAACAAACTGTCCATAATATGAATACTTTAGAAATGGTTGATTGCGTCTGTCACTTATAGGCCCGTTCCACATGTATCGTTCCAATTTTTTCGGCCCGGTTAAATAGGGCTGGGTATATTATTTATTTTTTTCAGTAAAATTTTCGTAAATTTTTTATCAATTTTCAATAATAAGGATTGGCGTAGATTCTTATACATTGGCTTATTTAGTTTAAAAAATTTATCCAGCAACAATAAGCCAGCATTTTATGCTAGTAATAACAAATTTTAAAGATAAGGATGATAAATTTAATAATTTGGTAATATATAAATGACATTTTTTAAATTGGCCTAATTTTCATACTGGAAAAATATCAGCTAAATTTTAAATTAGAATCAAAGAACATGTTAGATGTGTTTTGATTTTAACCGCGCGCAAGAAAACATTTTTCGTCTACAATTTCCCGTAGGGCTGACTCACTGAAAATCTTCTTTTATCCAAAAACTATGATTATCGTAATCAAGAAACGGGTGTAGAAATTTAACATATTTATATAAATGAACTTCGTTTAGAGAATCTAGAAATATTCGAAATAAGTAACACCATTAAACTCACCATAAGAAATAATAAGTTAAATTTAACTTCAAGTCCTTTTTTAAAAATATTCCCATTATGATTTATATTATCTCCTTTCTCTCTCATTATTTCATCCTTCTATTCTTATCTAAATATGGTTGATTCGCCGTATCTTTACAAAATATTAGTTTCCGTTGTCCTCTTCGCTATACCAGATTGAATTCCCTTTTTTATATACCAAATCGTAAAAACAACTATACCTCGAATTCATTCATTAGACGTACCCGTAAAAATTATAATGGACTCAGTATTGATGTAGACATTTTTAACTGCACGTTTTTCATGGAGTCGATTATTTGGGATAGTTGCTGAATGTGCATCTTGAGTGGTTTATGCTATGTATATGTGCCGCAAGTAATGTATATGTGTGTGTATGTATAATATGTGCGTTCATGTGTGTGCGTGGATTGCTCGGAGTGTGCATTCGGTACTTTTATTTATTTTAATTTATTATCAACGATACCCTCAACGGAAAACGCAAATGTTAACAATTATTCGTTTCTGACTTGAATTTCTTATTTATATTTTTTTTTGTCAGATTTAATGTTTACACCTTTTGCATAATTTATAAAAACTTAATTGGTCTTTGTATGTTAAAAAATTGTAATTTAAAATAAAAGACGAGTGATATTTAAATCCACAAATTTGGAATATCCAGTGACCGTTTTCATCGCTTTCGCGACATCTTAGAGACTCGTATCTTTATTAAGGAGTTTAATGTATTTATACAAAACAGAAGTAAGGATAGAGAATTCAAAATTATTTGAAAGTAAATTTAAAAAAGTTATTTTTATCTTAAGGATCATTTTAAAAATTTTTTCGGGTTAACTAATATATGTGGCATTGTAATTTGAAAGTTTCCTTTGCGAATTGAATTTTTTTGGAAGAAGTGTATTTAAATTAAAAAAACTTCAAATGTTTCGCTTATCATCATTTAGTAAAAAAAAATCTGATAATATTCTAGGGAAAATTATTTTCAGGCGTTGCCTAGTATGTGAAATAATTCAGTCAGATGAATCTCTTTACAACAATAAAGATTTCAGCTCTTTATCTTCACTAAAATCAACAAATAGAAGAATTATAGAAATGTGGTCGTTCAAACATAGGCAAAATGGTGAATGTTACACAGTGTATAAAGTGGCCACTTAAACCAGCCAATGACAGGTCATAAGCCCTGTAAATGCCTAGACTTCCATATTCCCTTCTTTAAAGTATTCTCCATCCCTTTTGTAATTCGTTAAAAAGAGAATAGATTACTTTAGTCAAAAGTCGATTTAATTAATTTATTAAAATTAGCTTACTCTCTTTTGTCAAACTTCAATGAAACTTTCCCGAATCAAAATGAATTAAATTTGTGAATGGAAACGGAAAAAACACATTTGTTAAACTCTCGTTACTTTTACTTTCTTTCGAGTTAACTGTACGCGATAACTTTACATTTTGAGACACTTTAAGTTGTTTGAGAATTTCGCTCATCAATCATTTTATCGAAGATCGCAGACGAAAACTCCAATCATTATTATGTTGAATCATATATTACCGAAAATTCGACGTTTTAAAAGCACAAATAAAATGTAAGCGTAAAACTAATTAATTGTAGTTTTATGATGCTAGACGTAAATGCTAGAATATTATTTATTATCATTTTCTTTGACACTTTATATACTTATACAATATATATACATATAAGGGCGGGCATATTGCCTTAAGGCAATTTCTTCCTACCTACCCAAACCGTTCAGTTTGAGAAAATTATAAATACATGGACACATTGAATCTTACAATTTTATACAAAAATTAAAAGCAAAGATTAACCAAAAAAAATATATTAAAAAAAAATAAAATGAACACTATACTATGAAGACAGGAGAGGGAATGGGAAGGAAAGAAAAAGGATAAAAGAACAATTTAAATATTTAGATAGTGACATTTTAATCTTGATTTATATGTAAATAAAGAAGAGGCGTCTCCAACATTAGTGGGTAGATTATTCCACAATCGAGCGGCTACTACTGTGAAAGAGGAGGCAAGAAAGTTAGAGCGATGACAGAGTATTAAAAGGGTTCTCTCCTTACTAGAACGAAGAGATAATCCGTGTTGTGAAAGAGGTTGGATGAGCCCTCTCAGATAAACAGGCGAAGTAATTTTATTTAAAATATTGTTAAGAAGTGATAGAATGTGAATGTTTCTTCTATGCCTGATACTGAGCCAGTGTAGTTGCGTGCAATACTCGGTTATGTGGTCAAATTTGCGAAGATTAAAGATATAACGAATAAAAATATTCTGCAATCGTTCTAACTTATCAAGCAATTCAGAGTTAGCATCTGGATAACATACATCCACATAGTCAAGGAGTGGAGAAGTAAGCTTTCGACTAATGTTTGCTTAACATTAATTGGTAAGAAGTTCTGTAATCTTTTAAGTGAGTGCAAACTGCTATAAAGTTTACGACTAACTTTGTTAACCTGATCGTACCACCCTTAATGCTTATGCATGATAATACCTAAGTTTTTGACTGAAGTCAAGAATGGAATTTCTGTACTATCTATTTTGAAAAGAGGAAGTGTGAAAAAATTCACTTTTGAATACATTTGTTTACTATCAACAAGTACAATTTGGGTTTTTGATGGATTTATGAGAAGGCCATGTTTTTTTGTCCATAAAGAGATATGCTCGAGTGCAAGGGATATTACTCTATGTGTTTCAACAATGTCGACGGGTTCGAAATGAATATACAATTGCAAATCATCGGTAAATAAATGGTACGAACGGGGGAGATATTCTAGTTGGTTTATTTCTATTCGTAATATTTTTTATTTGGATCAGTTTCAGTGCTGCAGAGCAGCGTTTATTTTATAATTAAAAAATACATATTAGAATTTGTTACCCACTAAGTCTAAAGACTTTTCGGTGAGACACATTTTTTTTTATGACAGGTTTATATTACATTTATTTTATTTATATTTTACAGATTTATTTATAAACAGGCACTATAAAGTATCTAGAAGATATTTCTTCAGTTCTTTTTTTTCATTTGAAGATTTTTCATGTTAATGATGGTTTGTGGGAGATCATTGAACAATCTTGGAACAACGCAATTTAATGTTCGCTCTCCGAAGTAATTTGTGATTCGGGGAACAGACAGGGAGCCCTTAGTTTTTAATCTAGTGTTGTGAGTGTGGGAAACTCTTTTTTTATATTCCGGATCAACAAAGTGATCTACAATCAATTTGTAGTCACAAAGTTGTTTTACCGGCAGGACATTACAGAATTTAAAATATACACCTTCGCCCATATGTTTCGCCTCGCGGATTATGCTATCCGGTACAATCCCTCAACAGTCTCACCTGAATATCACAAATTTTACCCAGATGAGACCCGAGACACGCACTCCGTAAGATATAATGGATCAAGCTTTGAATGTGAATTATTTCTTTATGTGGGTATTTTATATTACTTGTAAATGTGAATAAAGTTTTTTAAAGAGCTTAGAAGAAACCTCATAGGATCCGGAATCTGCAACACAACCACGGGACCACACCTCGATTCTCTTTACGGAAATCTCCATCGATAACTTTGAAATAAAAAAATCAGTCATGGCACGATAAATTATGACCTTCGAGCAATATCAGACTAGTAAAACCAAAAAGATATTGAAAGATAAAAAATGTTTGTCGAAACAGTAAGTTTGAAATAAAACGGCAATGTCAAAAGTTTTCGTATTTCCTTGAAACTTTACGTAAACACAAGTGTGTACGGTCAGTTTTTATAACGGCCGTAACCGCCGTTTAAAAAAACAAATTAATGCCATCCACAATTTTTTTGTTGAACAAAAAGATTAAGTATACATTTTATATTTGACGCACTAACTTTGGAGTTGTTTATTATATTAAAATAAACAAAAACAACTTTGTTTTCAACAACTTATTTTTTACACTGGATTAAAAGTTCTTCATGTTAAAAATAAAATAATAAAATTTAACATCTTGGAAACCTTAGAAATGAATAAAACGATTCATAATTCGAAAAAAAATTTATTGAGCAAATAAACAATATTTCCTTTAGTCCACTCTTGTCAAGTTTTAAAGATCGTACCCATCTCACATTACGCTTCCCAACCTCACACGACAAAAATAATTGATTTATTAGCAGCATACGCAGCATTGAAAAAATAAAATAGTATAGAATTCGTTGATTAGTTAAGTATACCTTGATTAAGAAGCTTGTATACCTTTGAAACCGGTGGTAGTAAAAACAAAAATTAAGTGGTTAAAAACAATTATTTTTATTTATTTTATTAAACAGATTTAAATTTCAGGAAAAAAAACAAAAACATGATGTGTACCTACGTTAAGGCTATGCCTTTGTGTATGCTTTTGTTTATTTTATTTTATATTTGTTAACGTTTCCCTCACTAAGCATCCAAAAATTACACATGATCCGAACGGGGGGACCAAACGACCCCATCGCCTTTTTGTATATGGCATCAGGAGAATAAAACGTTGGAAGTGTTTATGACCGTGCAATAATTTATTCATGTTTTCGCGTACACATATTCAACTCATTCATGTATTTTATTCATTTTTTTAGTTTGCCGAATACTTATGTACATAAAGTAAAATTTACCAAATCGGTTTATGGGGGATTCGAATCCCCCCTTCGGTCCAGCTAGGTTAAAGGGGCACTTGTGAACTTCTGGGAATCTGTAGATAAAGTCAGGACACAGCAAAATATACAGACGCGATCAGTGGGGAGGATTAATTACCCTGGCTCCACCAATCACTCAAAGCTAGCTCAAAGTAACTTTACCTTCCTGGCTCCGAATTTTTTAATCAACTTCCGGCAGCCATAAAGAACTCCACAAAGGCTAATGTATTTAAAAAAAAATATTTGCAATTGGTTGCTGCACATCGATAGGGACGAGGTTCTAGAGTTCGAGATTAGCAATTAGCAAAAATTGACAAATCTGCTAACTTTTACTTTTATTTGCTTTTTACTTTTCTATATTCTTATGCATTTTTGTATTATTTAGATTAGTACTCACTCTTATTTGGCATATTATTTATTGCTCCTAATTCTTACTAGAATATAGAGTGAGTTTCTAGAAACCATATCTCAATTATCATTTCAATTATGTTTTTATACACATATTCTTTTTCTATTGATTTCAATGATACTATTATTTTTTTTTTATAATGCTACTTTATTATATTTTTGCAATTTTATTTTGTTGATTTCAATGAAAATATTATTTTGTTTATTTAAATATAAATTAATCTAAATTTTTATAATTTATATTTTAATATTTATGTCTGTTTATCATTTTTAGACTGTTTTTTTGGATAGTTATTTTATGGCATCACATGTCATTATAATTTAATTTAGTTAATTTTACCATGTATTTTTAATGTTAACTATTATGGCTTGACACGGGCGCAGTATTAAAAAACTTAATAAGTTCATTAATATTTAAGTAACTGTAATTTTGAATGAATAAATAAATAAATTATAAATACAATAAGAGAAGCTGAAGAAAAATTGAACATCAAAAAACCATTTTTTTTTGCCTATTTTTTAGTTTTTTGAGGACTTGTGTATGGTAATAAAATAAACTATAATTAAGGTATATTTTTATGAAAACGTCTCAGATGCGGTCCATTATTTATATGTTATTCCTTTAATTCCTTTAAAACCTCCGAGTTTACTCTAAGGTATTTGCGCTTTTTTAGTTAATATTTATTAGTGATGAGTTAATATTTATTAGTGATGAGTACACCGATGCGGGAGGTTAGTTAGGTGCATGTGCATTATGTCCTCTATATGGATGTACGTATTTGATATAGAATTTCCAAGAATAATTTGGTATCAGCCGAGTGTACGGACAAAGTAGGTGATTGCGTAGAACCAACATCTCGTTAGAAGCTGTCGTGGAGTTGTAAAATATCGCCCCACCTCCGGTTTACGAGTATTTACTTAGAATCTATTTCAGCGCGTCTGAATTGAGTGCTCGAGATTTTGGGAGTAAATATTATTATGTCGGTGGCCCAGAGAAATATGCGGCCTAATTTAATTAAGACATAAATCAAAACGGAGCAGAGACAAATAGAGGAACTTGTTTATTCATGGTTAATAGAGCGTTGAATAATAACTATTACAGAATACTTGTTTAAAAGCTTCGATTTTAATCATTTGAAACCTATTTACTATTAAATCAAAGCAGTCATCTATACAACAGTCCCCAAATAGCTATCAACTACAAACTAAATATTTTAAATAAATACTCAATAAATTAAAATGAACACATGAATATTAATTATGTATTTAGATCGGGTCATGGTTCCGAGGTAGTATTGTGAACTCACGGACCAAAGGTCCCAGGTTCAAATCCCACTCCACCACAACTCGATTTCTATTTTTCCAGCACAAGTTATTTACGACTTTTAGGAAATGGTCTGAAAATTTAAATATTTGAGTTAATAATAAGAATTCTAATATTCCTCTTTTTTAATGAAAATAAATAATGTAATTATGTTTTAAATTACGATTTTTAGTTACTAATCACATAATCCTTCTATTATGTTTTTTATTTAAATTGTTTTTTTTAAATAAATTTTTCATGTAAAAATCATTTAACATATTCAGTAGAAAGTTTAAACAATTCAAGAATAAATGTAAAAAACAAATTAAATTGCATTGTATGTAAGAATAGCTATATTTTTTTATAAATAAATAAAACAGAATGTTAAATAAATACCCTGCATTACATAAGTTACCATTCTTTTTTGTAGTAATATTATCCTAAAATAAACTTCTAGCACAAAGTAAAATATTTTCTTGGCTCGTTGATATTTTTGTCAAACTGTTGAGATTACCGTTGTCTTAAACATGATAGGTTTTGCAAAAATATATTTATTTTTCAATAACTACTAACTTAACAAAATAACATAAAACTATGTGGCGATGACAAACAAGGGCAATAAAATTATGGTATACAATAAATTCACAAACACGATAAACATATACGACTTTGAGATAAACCATGCCAATCCATTCAACACTATTTTAGGGACGAAGAGATCTATGAAAAGTAAGAAGATCTATCCCAAAGAATTTCAAGCTGTGTGTTGAACTGACTAATCCACACATTCTGGATATTGAGGCATAAAAACAAAACCTGCTCTTAGAAGATGGAACAAATAGCAGATTTTGAGTTCTGGTATATAGTGATATAAAAACATCGTATAAAAAGTATCATCACAATATAGGAAATGAAAAAGGAAACAATAAGAACATGAATCTTTTTTGTAATGACGTGTATTACATATTTTATTTTACTGTTAACTTTAAATTGTTAAAATTTTATTTTACTTGTCATTATTTTTGTAGATTATGATTAATAGTAAAAGTGTAAATACATTTTCAAACAGACGTTGCAATTGAACGTGGTTATGCAGAAAGCAGCCAGTCCACAATTTTGAAAAAATGAGATAGCGGTGTTATCGGGTACAGTCAGGTCAACTCTATGTTATGCTAAAATGAGCCGGGCCGCTTTCATACAAAAAATTGTAATAATCATATTCTGAAAATAGTGTCGATCACAAAAACAATGCGTACAAGCCTCGCCTGTCACTTAGGACCTTCCGTCGTCGTCTCTAGAGGCTCTCTAGTCAATGTCACAGAAATAATAATTATTGCAACTGTTCTGAAAGATAACCGCAGTTTCTTTAAATGATTACATAGGTACACATTTACCTAATACACGTAACACTCGAGAATGCGTACACTCCTCGCCTGCTACGGTCTGAGTTTCCGTCAGCAATTCTACAAGCGCACTTGCAGACTTCCAGATGAAGACTAAAGCTTGTTCCTCTCTCACAAGCTTTCCAAAACCTATTTCGATTACATTCTACAAAAAATACTGATATTTTAGTGCCAAACAAAATATATCTAAGACCTTTTCAAACAATTACGAGATTTCTCTTCCTCAATAAATTAAATTATATGTGACATCCTAGGACAAGAAACAATAAACTAAACTAGGATCTTAACACGGGACAAATGTCCGGTTCTTTGAAATATTACATAAAAAATACAAGGGTACAAAGTATACACAGAAAAATAAATATCTCAACTTCAGTAGACGTCATTTAAAAGGGCATAAAACAATAATTGACGATATACGACACTTTTGAAATAAATGAACACGTTGCAAAGCCGAACAATAACATCTGAAATTGCTAGTCGGTATACAAAATTAACCAATAAAGCGTTCTTTGTAAAGTATTATTTTAACCCGCCAAATCTTCGGAACGAAGTTAGTAATTTAAATGCGTTCTGTAAAGAATTATTTAATAAACGAAATATTGCTCAATTTAGTTTTGGCCCCAACAATACATGTAAGTATAATTTTAAGTAATACTAAAATACAGAGCATTTAAAACAATATTATTCATTTATAAATTAAGAAAGTCTACAAAAGATACTACTTATTTATTGTATATGCAGACAATTGGTAGAATTCCGTATTTAATTTGGTGATGTATCCAAAATAAAACAAGTTTATTGGATTATAATTGTACTTTATTTTTTATAAAATATACTGATCTGTTTGAAATGTCCTAACAAGACGAAACGCGTCACAATATATTCTTTGTATATTTTATAAAAAATAAAGTAGAATTATAATCCAATAAACTTGTTTTATTTTGGATATATTACCAAATTAAACTACTTATATTAAAAAAAATATTACTAGTTATAGAATTATCGACAAAAAATAATTATTTGGTATTGGAAATACTTTGAACCCCTTATTTTTTTTTATATATTTGATTATTCGCTCTTTTCGCCAAGGCGCTAATATCTAAGTTTTACTTTTCTATGGCTGGCTGCTTTCTGCATAGCTATGTTCAATTATGCCTGCTCCTAAATTATTGAAATCCATATGAATATTGCATGAAAAAATATATTCTCAAATAAATAAAAAATACTTAATTAATTAATTTATTTATTTATTAACGGACATTGTCCATGTATACAATTTATATGGTTTAAATATTACAATAAAAGAATAGTTTAAAACATAAAAAAAAAAGAAAGAGGCATTGACAAACATAAGGGACATCGAGACAAGATCTGGACTATTTATTTAGTGCTCGTTTAAATCGTTGTAAACTTAAACCAAAAAAGTGCAGATCTTGTCTTGGGTTAACAATACGACAAAGACGGGTCATTGGAGAATTTAGGCCATAGTTTGTTCTATGCTGATCGATGAACAGTACTTCATTGTTTCTCAATCTACGAGTCGGAATATTGAATTTTACTTGTCCCAGTAATGATGGAACATCGATTATACCATTTAGTATGCCGAACATATATATGGAGTCAATATTAGTTCTACGTTTTTGTAGACTAGAAATATTTAACATTGACTCTATTTCAGCATAAGAATAATTATCTCTCTCTAGTCTGAGCATCCACGCTATTTTTCGAAGCAAGCGATGTTGGATCGGATTAATCGTTTGAGAGCAAACAGCCATTGAATATAGCGCTGTTAAATATTTATGCAACTTGAAAACCTATCGGGTTTTCTCTCAATTAGTGGTAAGTTATGTAATAATTTCTGAATTGGATTGATCACATTAGTAATCAGAATAAAAACATTATATTCTTAATTGCGATTGATCGTTTAAGAGCACTCCTTGCGGCATAATAATGTTATGTACTCCTCGCTTTGAGAACTTAATACGCTTTCATATTGAAATAACACGTAGCACGTCAGGTGGGGAAACACACGGCAGTTTACAAGTTACAAGAGGAGAGGAGTCGTTATTGAAAATCTAGCTCTACGGTTAAATATATCATCTACGTTTGCGCCTAACGAACTTTTATCGCTTTTGTATTCAAAACATCACGCAATACGAAATGTACGTAAATCATCAGTGAATCTGTAATTGAGTTCTGATAATGAATAATATTAACCTATTTCGATATATCTATATTCTATTTTTTATTAATTTCCATAGTTGCACGCTAGATTATGAGAAGCGTATTAATCCAATATTATTTATTTATAAATTTATTGCAAAAAAATAATACACATACTTAATAACGGGGAATCTATATAAAAACAAAAAATGTAAAATGAAAACGGAGTGTTCTCTGTTTATGAAAGTCTCCATCTAACATGGCACAGCCTGTTCTAAGATGGAGATTTTCTATCTCTAAAGCATAAGTAGTCCTATACTGATAAAACAATAACATAAAAAAGAAAAACTAAAACTACTTAATTATAAATGCCCAGCTAATCAAACGTAAGAAATTAAAAATTCTTATTATACAAATATAAAGTATATATATGTACCAAGAAAACATGTTACTTAAACATAAATAATATGGTAAAATTTATAATAAAACAAATATAAAGCAATGAAATACATAAAAATATAAATAATATATGTACCAATTATATATATAAAGTACTACAATTTTTGATTGACATATATTTTTCAAAAAAATCTCTCGCTACACTATTTATATTAATGCACTTTATTCATATTTAAAGCGTTAACACTGCGGTCAAACATTTTACTAAATGTTATAAAATATTTGTATATAACCACTTATCGACTTTTCTATGTCTACCGGTTTCGAATCGTACCTGTCTCTTCGTCAGGACACTAACTAAACCAACATTCGAAACCCACTCATACACCTTCACCATAGTTAACATATTACAACAGATATGAATAACATTTAAGATAAGGTAATATCAAAGTCTAAGCATGTACAGGGCTTATGACCTGTCATTGGCTGGTTTAAGTGGCCACTTTACACACCGTGTAACATTCACCATTCTGCCCATATTTAAACATGTTTATTCCTTTAATTCTTTCATCTGTTGATGTTTGTGAAGTTAAAGAGTTGAAACCTTTATTTATGCGTGTGAGATTCATATAATTAAATTATTTCAACAGATGAAAGAGTTGACGGAATATAGATGTTCAAATATGGGCAGAATGGTGAATTTTACACAGTGTGTAAAGTGGCCACTTAAACCAGCCAACGACAGGTCATAAGCCCTGTACATGCCTAGACTTCTATATTACCTTCTGTTAAATGTTCTTCATCTCTGTTTGTAATATGTTAATGTTAACAGCTCCCCAGGGAGTTAAATCCAGTCCGTGTCTACAAAAAATTGGACAAACTCAAAATATTGTTCACCTCAGTTGTACCACAAAAATATAAACTCGAAACTGGTTTACATAAAAAAGTCGGTAAGTGGTGTTATACAAATATTTAATAACATTTGGAATATACTTTTTTTGTATGCGAGATTACACCGATTTATTAGGTGCTTACCTACCCATAAAATTACCGTTTTAACTAACTGACCTATTTGAATGCATTTTTTTCTTTAAAGTCTTCTCATTTTCTTTTCAAAATCGGTTTTCACTGTGTTACTGTTCGGATATTTTATTTATTTATTTTATTTTATTAACATAAACGGCACATTTGGCTTAATTTTTAAAAATTAAAAAAAAAAAAAAACATGTATTTCCTTATACCCAAGATTTATGTAAAAAAAATTAAATCTAAAAATTATACAAGATTTATATTTAAAAAATTAACATAAAAAGTAGTGTTTCATATAGCTGGGCAAAGTGTACAAAAAACTTTGAATATTATGAAATGCATGAATAAATAAATATAATTACCATTCACCATCTTTGAAAAAGTTCAAAAGGTTTGTTCTATAGGAACAATACCCTACACTAAATATAACAGATATGTGGGAATAACTATTGCCGAGTTCATGAAGTCTATTTAAAACGGCATTACAAGTATACACTGTCCGTGAATTGTTGCTACAAAACTAATATTTATATTTATTTATCATCATATTATTCTCTTTCCACACGTAATGGTGCATAGGGCACTGATTTGGCTCACCAACCGCAGCGTATCTTGATATTTTTTTTGCATGGAGGTAAGATGATCAGTTCGGATATTTAAATGATTTTAACTACGGAAATGTTGAATATTCGCATTATTTTAATATAAGGATTATTAATGTTGTGTGCGAGCTGAACACCGCAAGAGAAACCCCGGCATGTTTTTGGTTCGATCGCTTCTGATCGAGAAATTTCGACCTCAACCATAAATTCCGTGGAAGACCGGAGACTTAAATTGAATGTGAGGAATTTTACCCGGTACAGGAAGCGGACCCATCTCAAAATACGACTAAGCGAGCAGCAACTTTCAATGTAAGTGGCAAAGCGATGTTAAGTTATGAAGCCAGTAAAGTAAAAAAGCTTGGAATACCCCCATGACTGGATTGGACGCCCGCGGCAAGCTCGCGGGAATGCCTGCATTGCTTTGCTGAATCGAAACAGAAGGGGATTCTTAGTCGGATCGCTACTTGCGATGAAAATTTAATATTTTCAATGTAAAAAAACAGCTTTATTTTTTTATATTTAAATTTTCGATGTAGTTATCTCCTGTCCACATCCAATAAACATTTCTTTTAGTAATATAAGATATTACTATACCAACTTGTAAATGTAAATTCATCATTATCATTTACTTTCCGCACCAAATAGTGCATAGAGGACTGCACTGGCATACAAATCGCAGCGTATCTTGGTCATTTATGTTACATGAAAGTGAGATAATCAGTCTTACGTTTCAGGTTTCGGGACTATGAAATATTCTAGTGTAAAAACACCTTCTGTAAATAAATGTCGGGAATCGAACCCGAGACAAATATAAATATATAAATTACAGACGTAAAAATGTGTAGGTAAAAAAACAAAACAAAACAAAACAAAACACGACACTGGCTATAACACCAAAGTAGCGCGGTGAAAAAAGAAACAAAAAAGAAGAAGAAGAAATCTAAAGTTTCATTGTTTTAATTTAAAAACAAAGAAAATTGGTAGTTTCAGATGTACTATTTAAATATGTAGTATTGTTGTTATTTAAAAAAAAAAAATATTTTACATTAAAATTATAGGTTGAAATTATCTCATTTGGTATAAAAGTTATGATGTTTTGTAAATCTCCCAACCACAAAATCTTGTTTCCTGAGCATTTCGTTCCTTGTGACACCCGTGATTTATCCCCATGTACAAATTATCATGATTTGCATACAGAAAACATGTTTGCAAAGGATTTATTTTAAACCAACTCAACTACAGTTCAATCGGAAGTGAAATATTTTAAATGATACGCGATTTTATTAAAACTCATTATAAGTCAAGAGAATTTGACAGTTCTTCCGCGTTCTGTTTTCACACAAAATGTTAAAAGTAAGGCTTAAGAACTGCTGACTTTTAAGATCATCGTCTGTGTCGTACGCGTCCAGTGTAGCATGAGTGCATGAATGACAAAAACGGAGCTATACAAAGCGAATTAGGCCGAAAGTGTCTTTTTGTCGGGTTCTGTTACTTTCCGTTCAATGGTTTGAGCCTTAAATTCAACAGACAAAAATGAGACCGATTTACTTCGAAAATAAGGCTGAACTTCCTATGCACGAGTTTGGCTTTTCACAATAGGGAGGACTGATTAATAATTATTTTTTGAATAATTTCATTTATCAATCGGCAGATAAACACACGAATCAGTGCACCATGAGACCGACTAATCTCCACTCGATTTCTTTAAGCAAAATTTTCACCAACGAGTAGGAACCAAATAAATAAAACCAAAGAAGAAAATAATAAATAAGAATCCACGCACCCTTATTTTACCGTACCGAGTGGATTAATGCGATACGTGTAAAACGGGCCCGTACATGAGAGAAGAAAAAAAATATTTTTAGAATAATACTTATAACATATTGCAATAAGAAAAGTATTTTAAAATAGAAATTCTAAAATTAATTGAAATATGCCCGGAACATAAAATTAAGAATAGTCCAGAACCCACATACGCACACCAAACAGAAGGCGACTAAACTACTCTTAAAGCAGTAGTTTTACGTTTCGACCCATTAGTTTCTTTGTAGACGTCGCTCAGTACGCAACTTCCGATTTGAATTCAACCATGCCGTGTTGTGTCGTTTTAAAGTGTAGAACTACTGCTGGGATAAAAAAGAAACAGAACGGGATCGCATTTCATGTGTAAGTAGCCAATACATTACTTAAAAATTAAATTATTTTTCCATCTGTCAGACTGTCAAAGAAAACAAAATGGACATTTTGTTAGTGTTACCATGGTAGTCAATTTTTTTACGCTACTTTGGTCATCATATATTATTTAACATGATATAAAAATATCCGATTTAGGTAAAATAAAATTTGGTACATATTGTAAGTTCCAAGTTCATTAATTGATTTTTTGTTTTATTTTTTATTTTTAAATTTCATAAAAATTACATGTTTTTTTAAAATTCTATACATATCTACTTTTACACATCTAGTTAATGTTATCACTGTAACTCTTCAAAAAAAAGGGCTAACTCTTATTAAACCACCCTTCCTTATCAGCTCTGTTACGTCAATCAATGTTCCGCGTTTACAATAAACATTTTGGGATCTTTTAAAACATATATAATTATCTTACATTTGGGTAGTGATTATATTTTTCGCCATCTGGCCACATTACGCGGCGATTTCACGCATGCGCGCGGTGAAAGTGAGTCAAAGTAGGGGGTTTTTCGGACACAGTCCGATGTATCCAAATATGATTATACGCTCCCTGGACTCTTCTTAATTCTATGGCTCTGAATAAATAAAATGATAAAAAAAACACTATTTTAGGTATTCTTTAAATGGAGATGTGGAGATTTAAGGGCCAGGACTGTGTTCATCATTGGACACGAAAGAGCTGATGATGATGATGACGAACATCATCATCATTTGGCGGCCTCCGTTGTGTAGTGGTAAAGACGCTTGGCTCACGCACGGAAGGTTCCGGGTTCGATTCCCGGTGAGAACACAAAAATTACAATGTGATTTTTCTCAAGCCTAGGTGCTCTGTGATGTAATTCACCACTGCAATTAGGCCTCCTGGCCTGTTGTGGTGCAAAAAAAAATATGTAAAAATGTAAAAAAATGTTAACATTTTATTTATTTATATATTATCGTATTAACGTCAATGTATCAAAGTGTTTGCTTATTTCTTTTTCGCGAGGTCGACATCCCATCCCATATCATTATATATTAGAAAACCAACCTGTTCAGAGAGTTGATACCGAACGCGATCTGGGTGTTATTCTTGATAGCAAACTTACATTTGAGAATCACTTCGATGACATACTGACCCGTGCACATAGAAACCTTGGTTTTGTACTTCGTACATGTCAGGTATTTAAAGATATTGCGTGTATTAAAATGGTCTACTTTGCTCATGTTCGCAGTTTGCTCGAGTATGCCTCTTCTGTTTGGTCTCCACAATATGTCACACATAAAGAAAAGTTCGAGAAAATTCAATGGACATTTCTTAGACATCTTAACTGGAGATGCAGGTATACCAATTGTATGTCTTCAAAAAACACCAATTGCTCACTTTAGAAGATCGCCGTCTACTGTTGGACATGGGGGTGCTTCATGACATATTTAGTGGACGCCTTGATAGGCCGGCTCTTTTGTCGGAGTTATCATTAAATGTCCCCGGCTACCGCACCCGTCACACGTCGAGCTCTCTATTTCATGTGCCAGCAGTTCGTACGAACTATGCTCAGAACTCTCCACTTATACGTTTTGCTAGTAAATATAATTTGAACTTTCCCCTTATTAATCCATTCGATAGTAAAAAAATAACATTTTAAATGCGCGTCTTAAAACATACTGTTTTGTCGTATACTTAGTTTTAATAATACAGTCTTTTTTATCTTATTTTATTTTATTTTATCTCTAATTCTTAATATTTTGTTTACATTTATATTTTCGATACTTGACACTTGTGCAATATTTTCACACATGTCCACCCTCATTCCAATATAACACCCACTCACCCACCCTCTCACTCACTTACGCTAACACAAACACACTAGTATGTATTGTACGTGTATTTAATGTATTTCTGTGGATATCTATCATTGGTTTTATTCTCTGTATATTTTATTTGTTATATTTTTGTTACATGTATTACTATTGATATCCCCAATAAATTAAATAATAATAAATAAAAAAATGCCCAGGGATCATTTACAAGGACGATATACATCGTATGATAGAAAACTATTTACATAATTTTATATCCTGTAATTATTGATGATGACTAAAAATTGTGTTGCTTTTAATTGAAAAAAAATCTCTTATTGTTTTTATGTATTATTCATTTTTACTTTCTATGTTTATTCATTTACATATGTTTTTTTTTCTTTTTAATACTAGTATTTTAACCGTATCTTATTTAAAAAAAAATTATAAATGGTATATTCTGTAATTTATTTTTGTTCTTCAATTTTTAATTACTAACGATATATTTTCAAATTTGTATTTAAGCTTCAATTTTTATTATTATTGGTATGTTTTATAATTTATAATAATTGTGTCTCATTTATTTACTATTAATGGCATGTTTTCTAATTTATATTTATATTGATTTTTTCTAATGTTATTATTATTCTTTGAATTTATTAAGCATCATTTAATGAAATTAAAAATAAAAAAAAACACATGAAAAAAATAAGGTCCTTCCTAAACACAGGAATTTCCTAGCTAGTCGGGACCTGAAACAAATAAACTCTGTACATTTTAAAACTGTGAAATACTAAATAAATAAATAAATAAATAAATAATGTTTCAAAGTAAAAGTAAAAGAATAAAAACAAAATTGTAGATATAGCATTAAGAAAGAAATGAAACAAAACTGTACTAGGTGGGATGGAAGAGGATAAGGGAAAGGTATGGTTATAGGATGGTTTTATTTAGTTTATTTTTTCAAATTCTTAAGTAATCCACACGCGTCCCAACTCCATGGGACTATAATAACAGGCCGCGCTGAATTGGGACGAATATGAAAACAAAAAATTTAAATATTTTTTCTTTATTTATTCATTTGACTTTTTTGTAATATATTTATAAAAATAATAGGACATTTGCAATTTATGTAAGTAATCTAAACGAAATGTTACAAAATATGACATTTTAGAACGTGTTTATGGGCCAGCTATTTATTACAATAAAATATAAAAGTATGTATTTTTACAATATTATTTAACACTTAAAATACATATACAATTTACAAACATATAAGGGCGAGCATATTGCCTCAAGGCGATTTCTGCCTACCGGCAGACCGTTCAGTTTGTAAAAAAAAAGGACCAACATGGACATATTGAATCTTTTTCAACGATTTTATACAAAATTAAAAATAAAGATTAAGAAAATAAAAATACATAAAAAATTAACACTATACTAAGAAAAGAGGAGAGAGGATGGGAAGGAAAGAAGAAGGATAAAGGGATAACTTAAATAGTGACATTTCAATCTTGACTTATGTAAATAAAGAAGAGTCTCTAACATTAGTGGGTAGATTATTAAATTATTAACTTTTTTTTTGCACCACAACAGGCCAGGAGGCCCAATTACAGTGGTGAATTACATCACAGAACCCCCAGGCTTGAGAAAAATCACATTTTAATTTTTGTGTTCTCACCGGGAATCGAACCCGAAACCTTCCGCGTGTGTGTCAAGCGTCCTAACCGCTACACCACGGATGCCGCCATGATTTCACAATCGGGCAGCTGCTCCTGTGAAAGAGGAGGCAAGAAAATTATAGTTAAAATATTTGCGTTTGTCTAAATGTTTGTAGACAAAATACTGGATTTCACACCCTTGGGAGTCATTAAGATTAACAAATTACAACAGAATATCTTAAGGAAGGGAATATGAAAGTCAAGGCATTTACAGAGCTTATTACCTGTCATTGGCTGGTTTAAGTTACTTCACTAAAATCAACGAATTGAAGAAATATTGATGTTCAGACATAGGCAAAATAGTAAATGTTACACAGTGTGTAAAGTGGCCACTTAAACCAGCCAATGACAGGTCATTAGCCCTGTTAATGCCTAGACTTCCATATTCCCTTCTTTACGGTATTCTCCATAAAACGGGAACAATTTTCGTAAAGTAAGGTGTTAGAGTAATCTTGTTATTTGTATCATATTAACATAAATTAAGATAACTAGATAGACGTTTTTGACGAAAGATATAAAAATTTTGAAATTATTTGATGTTTCTTTTATAAGTAAATGAGAGATTTCGATTTGTTTTATTTACATGTAAATGCAATTCTATTCTCGAAAGGGCAATATCACTTTTTTTTAACATTTTTAAAGTAATAAATGTTTATGAAATACTGTCCAGTAAGAAAAAAAAAATCGCATTTTTACCACATACTTAAAATAAAATAAATAAAATAATAAAATTTTGATTTCAACTATTCGTAAGTAATGCATCGCATTTATTGTGTAATGGAAAACTCCCATTTATTTTTAAATCTACTTTACTTGCAGAATTCGAATTATCACTGCCATTCTTACCAATATGTAAAAATGGCAGACTCTCAAAATTTATGAGATCGCTTGAAACAGTAATTATTTATAATGAATTGGCAAGTTTGGACTATAAATTTTCACTTGAGTATAAAATGACGTCTTGGGATAAAAAAAACTTTTAACCAGAATATGATTTATTTGAGAGCGAGTTTCAGTTCCTTCGAAAATCTAAATATCAGTGACATAAAAATATATCTTTGATAAAACGATTTCATCATTTGAATTTTTGTCGGCAAATTATTGAAATCATTTAACATCAATATTTTGAGTTTGCCCAAAGTTTTGTAGACAATCACTGGATTCAACTCCTTAGAGAGCTGTTAATATTAACATATTACAACAGAGATGAAGAACATTTTAGAGAAGGTAATATAGAAGTCTAGGCTTATAATCTCTCATTTGCTGGTTTAAGTGGCCACTTTACACACTGCGTAACATTCTCCATTCTGCTCTTATTTGAACATCTATATTCCTTCGATTCTTTCATACGTTGATGTTTGTAAAGTCAAAGAGCTGAACACTTTATTTATGCAGGTGAGATTCATATAATTAAATTATTTCACCTACATACTAGAAAACGTCTGATTTTTTTTTCAATTTCTATACTTCTTCATAGACTAGGTGGATTTATCAACAATATTTTGAATTTGTTTAAATTTTTGTAGACAAGGAATAGTTACATGTCAACACACTTAATGTATTCCATAGAAACATTCTAACATTAAAAAAATAATATTGTATAAATATCGATTGTAATAAAAAATGACGATAAACATCTTACCGCCTGTTTGTTTTACGAATACCCCTTAAGATATGGAAGTAAATTATTAATTTGGATTAACGAAAATGAAAAGGGTCTAAAAGCTGTCGAGTTTCAATATTACAGACATTTCTGCGAACTCTCCGTGCAAAATAAACTTTTAAATTTACGTCATTTGTAGCTGCAAAAACATTCAGACCACTAATGTCCCTCAGGTGATTTTTCACAAAAATGATACACCTATTTGTGAATCATACATCATGAATAATAATTTTATATTATTTGAGAATCAAACTGAGGGAAAATGTTCTAAATTTACTTAGGTGGTAAATAGTTGTTTGTGTTTATAATATTTTAAACAGTGATATCCAATTTTCCTTTGTAAACCCGTGTGCATTTATTTGAAGATCAATTCACGGATAATTTAGAATTGTTATACACGTCCTCGTTGATAATCAATACAAGATAATCGATTCGATGAAAACGAATTGAGGACTTAATTATGAATGTTTTTTAAAATTATTTTAATTATTTTTGAACAGTTTTTTTCCACATTTTAATATTTATGGCATCTGTTAAAAATCGAAGTCCATGGTGTGAATATGGTCTAGACCACGGGACTCCAGATAACATATTCTTTGGTTGTCCAATAAGATACAGATATAGTATGTACGTACTTTGGAAAAAAAAATATTTGTTAAAAACATATAAAAATTAAAATACAAATTATCAAGTCCTACTGAAATGCATAAAATGCAGTTCATCATCAGATGCTTATAGTTAACTTCTAATATATATACATAATCTTATCTCTTAAATGTTATAACATATAAAAACTCTTATTACTATGAAACAAAAAGAAAATATACATGTATTCCTATGTGCATCGAAAATATGTTTTATGTAGAAAAATAAAAATTTGTCGAAATAAAAAAGAAAAACACAAAAAAATTTCAATATAAAATACCACGTTCTAAAAGCCAGATTTTCAGAATACGACTTTCTCTTGAGCCTGATTAGTTTTTTTGTTTTTTTATATTTAATGGGAGGATATCATAAATTTTTGGTGTATTGTACTCTAGTGTTCTTTTCTCGAATTTATTATTGAATTAAGGGAGAGCTAGTCCATCTACACTAGTGAACCGAGTATTATATACATGCTCCAATTTATTTCTTTATTCGGATAGAGACATATGCAATAAACTTCCAACGGATAAAATATTTATAGATTTATATAATGAGGATATTGGAATATCATGTCGATGACAGTACAATAATAAAAATAAAAAAAATAATCATTGAATTTTGTTGGTTCTGAAAAAGGTTTCTGTTTGTATTACTGGAAAAACACGAGGTTATGGCGTATCTTATAATTGATTCTGAAAGTGACAAATAAATTATTCTTTAGTACTATTAGGGACATAATATTTCAAGATAAATATTTTACCAACTATGGATCTAAGTCTATAACACTTAAAAAAATATCTTTACCCCACTAACATATCATCACTTCTCTCCATCCTTGATCCTGAAATTATCCATCATAAAGGAAGATTCTTGTCAGAAAATGAGATTAATTTTTAGGTTTCTTCGCTTTTTTTCATTTTTACACAATTATATTAAAATGTGTTGTACAATTTTCAGGTTTAATTTTTGTTCCTAAATCTCGGGTAAAAAGTATTACATGCGTTTTTTATGAAACAGTGCTTCATAATTTTCTTGTTATATCAATCTTTTAAAATAGTAAATTATTTAATTTGATTTTTACATTTGTTTTTAAATTCTTTTAAACTTCTTTTGAATGAGTTATATAATTTTTGGGTTAAATTTTTGTTTCTAAATCTTTGGTAAAAAGTATTGTATGCGTTAATTAAACCAAATATATTATTGTTATCAAAAACATTTTTCACCTTGTGGTACGACATTTTACTTTAATTTAGAGTTGTACTTCGACCGGTTTCGAAGTTACTACCTCATCGTCCGAAATTAAACTAACACAAAATTTCTCGCGTTGCTTTTTATATTATAAAATATTGTATGAAAGAGACAGAAAAATGAAACCGACATATACAGATACGGTCATTTATTAATCTTCTAATTATCCCTTTTTACATAAACATTCTGCTTTCTATTCTATGATACATCGTCTTACTTCAATACCACAAAATAAAAATTATTTTGACTTAGAATTAAATACTATAAAGAGTATTGCTTTCAGTAATGGTTATGAACCAAATTTAATTGACAATATTCTGAATAAAAAACTAAAAATAAACTATTGGAAAAAATACTTATACAGTTCCCAAAATATTTCTAACAATAATGAGAATTGGCGTAGAATTTTGTACATTAATTCATTTTTTAATAATATCGGTCTAATTTTACCTAGCAATATTAGGCCAGCTTTTTATACTAATAATAATATAGGTAAAATATTATCAAATTGTAAAGATAAAGATGATAAATTAAATCATTTGGAAATTTAATCATTAAATTGGTTAAATTGCCCAAATTTCTGTATTGGAAAAACTTCACGTAAATTTAAAGTTAGAATCAAAGAACATATAAGATGTCTTAGTAATAATAATTGATCAGAATTTGCAAATCATCTAGTATCCGAAAACCATGATTTTAATCAAGAAACGGGTGTAGAAATTATGCGTGTCAATAAAAATGGTTTTCGTTTGGACAATTTAGAACGATTAGAAATTAGTAAAGTCATTAATCAAAAACTTCAAATAATAAATAATGAATTAAATTTAACTTTGAGTCCCTTTTTAAAAATATTCTGTCTCTCTCATACAATATTTTATAATATAAATAGCAACGGAGAGTAATTATAAGTTAGTTTAATTCCTGACGATGAGGTAGTAACCTCAAAACCGGTCGAAGTATAACTCTTAATTAAACTGGTTTATACAAATTTATAGACATAGAGGTGTAAACCAAATATGTTTATTATTATTATAATTTTTGTAAAAGTCATTTTTGCCGTATATGTTAAAATAAAATAAAATTTGATAATCCTAATGCAATGTATATTATATTTTATCCTTGGTTGAAATAACCAATGTGCGTGTACAAATAAATAGATTAGTACATTTTCTAAAAAAAATCGTCAAATGATAATCATTGAATTTTACGATATCTTGTTCAAAATAATCAGCTTCATAACTTGTCCTACTTTGTTATTCTTTCCACAAATCAATCACAGCAATGGTTTTTTTTTCAGACTGCTCAGTTTTCTGTGATGTGGTTGCTTCTTATTGCAATAGTGGCAGGGAATAGTTGTGTCATAGTGGCTCTGCTTCTCTCCAAGTCCCGAAAGAGTAGAATGAACTTCTTTATCATGCAGTTGGCCATAGCGGGTAAGTTTCTTAAGTTATTATTAAAATTACGCTGCCCATTTTCCTATTTACCTTAGGTTATCATATCCGCCCAGCGCAGGGCCAGATTGCCCGGGTAAACTAAAACGCACGCAGAAGAGAACATAGTTATTTGTAAAACCGAACGATGTTAACGCTAGGCTTTGGTATCAGAACAACAAGAGAGTTTAAGTTTGTTGATGCATTAAAAACATTAAACATGACCCCAGTAAGAAGCAAGTTAAAATATGGGTCCTCAGTTTGGTCTCCTCATTATGTTACCCATATAAACAGTGTGGAGAAGGTCCAACACACGTTTTTAAGACTCATGAAGTTCAAATTGAACATTCCAATTGAAAAGCTTAACTATAAATGTTTAATGAAGCACTTAAAACTTATATGTATTAGTGATAGAAGGGAAATTTCAGATTTACTGCTGCATTTCAAGTTATTAAATAATGTTCTCGACAGTCCAGAACTTTTAAATGGTGTGAATTTTTATGTGAGACAGCGTGGGACGAGATAAAATACTTCCTTTGCTGTTGATTTGCATAGTTCAAACTATGCTAAATACTCACCCATTCCACGGTTCCACATGTTAGCAAAACACGAAAACTGAAATTTATTTAATTTATCTTTAAACAAAGTAACATAATTACTTTTTAATCACTTCTTTTCTAAATTATAAAAATGTACAACATGGAAGCGAAGCATGGAGTTGGAAAAAAAGGGACGAAAGTAGACTGAATGCTGTTGAAATGCGATCCCTCAGGCGAATGTGCGGAAAAACAATGTATGATAGGTGCCCTAATGTCGAAATTAGAGCAGAATGCAAGGCTGAGTTAAGCATTATCGACAAAATTAAGAAAGGTCTTTTGCGATGGTTCGGTCATGTGGAGCGAATGAATGATGAAAGAACGGCTAAAAAGATTTATGATGCGAATGTGTCTGGTTGTAGAAGTCGAGGAAGGCCGAGAAAGACATGGCATGATCAAGTACAACAAATTCTTGAAAGTGGTCATGTGAAAAGTCGGAATAATCGACGTGCGTGCATGAGAAGATGTATGAATGTGAAGGAAGCAAAGGAAGTGTGCCAGGACAGAGTGGTGTGGCGTTCTATCCTCTCTGCCTACCCCTCTGGGGAAATGGCGTGATGGTTAGTTAGTTAGTTAGTTACAACGTGTTTTACCTGTTTATACTATGATACATCGCCTCTGTTACTTCAATACTGTTTATATTTAAACTAATTATTTTTTGTGAACTCGCTGCATACCTTTGTAATAATTTCTTATTTAAGTTTACTTTATTATTTCTTTATTTTCTGCTGATTTTATTTTATCTATCTATATTTTCTAAACTTGTGTTTTAGTGGTGTGTTGTTTTGTTTTGTTTCATTATAATTGCTTTCAATATTATTTTATACTTTGTCAAAGGCGTAAGCCGTCGAAATAAATAAATAAATAAAATACTCGCTTATATGATATCGGTTTTATCAACAAAATAAAAAAAAACAAATCATGGGTTTCAAGATAAAATAAAAAACCCTTTTTTTAGTTTCGTGAGTTTTTTGTTGAAATTGAATTTTTATGATTTTTTCAGATTATTTGATAAAAAGTATTTTGAGTTTGTCCGAATTTTTGTAGACAAGGACTGGATTCAACTTACCAGCCATTGACAGGTCATAAGCCCTGTAGATGCCTAGACTTCTATATTACCTTATCTTGAATGTTCTTCATCTCTGTTGTAATATGTTAAGATTAATTGATGTTGAAATGTGTACATTAGGTACTTTTTATAACCAAATAATTTATGGATATGCCACCATGCACAGACATATGCAATAAACACAAAGTCTTATTCAATTATTCGTAAACGTTTCTAGCATTTAAAGTTCATTTTTATTCTGAGCTCAGATACTGTGTGGTAAAAGCTCCCTACTAAAATATGTTGTTTTCAATATTTACACAAACAGCTGGTTAGAGAGAGAGCAAACATCGTTAGTTAGAAGGTAATTTTATTTGGTGATAACCGTATTACGTACAAGCCATGTATAGGAATAGTAAGTGACTACGGCGAAAAAATTTATGTATGTTCTGCAAAGAGCGTAGAGATTTAAGGAGAATATTTTTACGCGACTAATAAATTCACCAAAGCAACTCGAGCTTTATCGCGTAACAAAAGTTAGTACCTACACACAAAAACATAATATTACAAGGGTTACATGACACCCATAAAGCGGATTTCATTTAAAAATATTTTTTTTATTATTTATTGGACAAGTACATAAATTATGCAGACATGTCACTCTTTCTTCTATCGTTTTTGATCTAACTGTAATGTTTTTTTTTCATCTATTGAAATATTAATCACGCCCCTAAATTTAATTAAAAATTAATTAAAACCATTCTTTCTGGCTGCGATATGATCCCACTTACTTTGTAATGATGCTCACACTTACACACACCTGAACACTTACTCTCACATACACACAAACCCACCTATACAAATACACTTAAACACACCTTTTTGTTGTAACACAATTTAGTATGTATGATTTTTATTTAGAAACTTCGCTGGTCTGTCCTTTCTTTTTTATGGTATTATTTCATTGTCGACTATTTGTTTCTGTAAAATAAATAAATAAATATTATAATATTGCTAGACTCTCTTTGCCTATGTTTATATATAAATTTGATCAATTTCCGTCTTTTTCTTCTCACTATCTCTTTGTTTTATGCATATTTCTTTTATTTTAAAACGTTGGCGTCGTCGCTTTAATTAATTATAATTAAGTGAAAACACATTGTATGGCGGGCCGGACTATTTTAATACATACATTTTTTAAAGTTTCTATTTATAATGATTTAACCTGTACATCTGTTTACATTCTAAATAAATAAATAATTTATGTAATATTTCTGCTGCTAACACAATAAACGTTGAATCAAGATACCAACACATCTAGAACGGAATTTATTGATACATAAACTCGGATTGTCTATGGCAAATTTCCAACTGCTAACCGGCTGAATTTTCACACTCTTTATGAGACTTTAATGCCTCAACCGACTTCCCATTTAAATAAAATAATAAATTATTTCCATACGGTAACTTAAGGTTGAAAACTAACAATTGAAAGCTACTCGTAGATACCATCGCAGAATTATTAAGGATATTTCGAGATGTGTATTAAAACTCCGACCCTTTTTCTTGATGCAATCGTCATATTATTTTCCTGAGATGATGATTGTATTAGTTAAGACAGATTAAAAGCGTTCGCGAAAATTTGCCGGTCAATTTGTGAATTCGTTTGTACTATCTAGAGTCAAAAATTGATATAGCATTTGGCCGCTCTATCAACAAACGAAATTACACGGATGTATGGTTTATGCCACGGAACTTTGCACCCGGGCATAAGGGTAAAAATAAAGTAAAACAATGTAGTAAAAATGAATAAAATATTTCGTTTAATAATGCATAGCTAAATACTGTAAAAACGTTAGGCTTCATGTTACGTGTGACTAAGGAATTAAAAAACATAGGCACTTGAAGTTGATGTATACTTCATTAGTGAGAAGCCAGTTAGAGTCAGATAACTCCACAATATGGACTCCTTACTTCACCTGCCACCAAAATTCTCTTGAAAGAGTCCATAAAAAATTCTTACGGTATATAAATTTTAAACTTAGAATCAGTCATGAATTTTTAAATTACAATTTTTTACTAAAAACATTGAATTTGTTAAAACTTAACGACAGAAAGAAAATTATAGACCTTTTAAATTTATTCAAATTTGTAAATTCAATATGGGATTGCCCTGAACTTTCATCAACTTCAGGGTGCCTGGAAGAATGTCTTGACAGGTGCCACCGTTTTGTAGCAAAAATTCACGGAGAGTGTATACTTTTAATGCCGTATTAAACAGACTTCATGAACTCGCCATTAGTATTCCATGGTAAAATAAATATATATGGCGAAAATGAACGGCAACGTGAGACGAGGACGACCAAAGAAGACGTGGCATGATCAGATAAACCAAAATCTTAAGTCTGGTCATGTCAAAAGCAGACAGAACCAAAGGGCATGTATGACAAGATGTATGAATGTGGAAGAGGCTAGGATTGTATGCCAGGATAGGCGTGTGTGGCGGTCCATTCTCTCTGCCTACCCCTACGGGGAATGACGTGATGGTAGTAGTAGTAGTAGTCCATGCCTGTTGTAATTTGTTAACAATTTATTTAGTTGTCTAGAAGTGAATCTTACACCCTCTGACACATTTCCTAAAACATTCACAAATTTATTTATTTGTTAATTCAAAATTAAACTAGTTTAAGTATTAATGAACTTATTAAGGGTTTTTAGGCCATGCCCGTGTCAAGACACAATAAATAACAATAAAAATACATAGTAAAATTAATTAGATCAAATTATAATAACATAGAATAACAATCTAGAAAAAAAGGTAAATTTAATAAATAATAAAATTCCAAAGAATACAATGCAAAAAAGGTAATCAGAAAGATTTTAAAAATATAAATTATACAAATTAGAAATCGCACATAATCAAATATACAAAATAATGGTATCATTAAAATCAATAAAATAATAGTAAAATATAGTAGTATTAAAAAAACAAAATAAGAGTATTATTAAAATCAATAGAAAAATAATATATATATAAAAACATAACTAAAATGATAATTGAGATATGTTTTCTAGAAACCCACTCAATACTTTAAAGAAATATAAGAAATAGGAGCAATAAATCATATGCCAAATAATAGTACGTACTAAATTAAATTATACAAAAATACATAATGAAAAAAAATATCAAGATATATAAAAAGCAAACGAAAGTAAATAAAAGTAAAAGTATGGAAGGAAAGCAGATTTGTAAATACACTATTACATAATATAATCCTCAATTGTACTTCCAAGAGACGAATTAGAAATTTTCCCCATTACATTTGACGTTGCGCGAAAGTTCAGCAACTCCGTAATAGAGTTTTGTATGGTAACTATCATTTAGGCTAGCAAGAATGAAATAATTCTAATTACTACGTACAAATTTTAATTGTCTTCCCTTTGACTAGCTCAAGTTATAAAACCCAGAACATTTTGGTTAGTACTTTAAAACCAGACATTCACGCTCGAACATGCTATTGCTTGGTTATAAAATAAACTACATTGACTGGAATTACAGGAATAAAAACATCTAAAGCAGGAAAAAATATACTTGAGTTCAAAAATGACGAATCGAAAAGCAATGTTTCAAATCAAATCGAAACTAAAATGGATGAAAACTGTGGTATAAAAGTTCATGTCCTTCCCGTCACACGTCGAGCTCTCTATTTCATGTGCCAGCAGTTCGTACGAACTATGCCCAGAACTCCCGACTTATATATTTTGCTCGTGAATATAATTTGAACTTTCCCTTTATTGATCCATTTGATTGTAAAAAAATAATATTTAAAATGCGCGTCTAAAAACATACTTTTTTGTCTTATACTTAGTTTTAATAATAAAGTCTTATTTTATTTTATTATATTTTATCTCTAATTCTTAAAATTGTATATATATTTATATTTTTGACACTTGTGCAATAATATTTACACACACGTCCACCCTTATTACAATATAACACCCACTCACCCACCCTCTCACTCACTTACACTCACACAAACACACTAGTATGTATATTTAATGTATTTCTGTGGATATCTGTCATTGGTTTTATTCTATGTATTTTTTTTTGTTACATGTATTACTGTTAATATCCCCAATAAAAAATAAAAAAATAAAAACGATATCCCTGTGTAAAAAAAGTTGGGGCTACAAATAGAAATAATTAATAAAGTAATGAAACAAAACACGTACATTGATATATTCAGCAGTAAGAATTTATGTTACCGACAAAAGAAAAATTCTGCCAAAATACAATAATTCTTACACTATGTGTATAGTTGTAAGTAAATGGAGAAATATACAGGGTGTTCTTTAAACCCTGTCACATCCGAAAAGACGATGATCAGTACGAGCAAGAAGACATTAGCATATTAAAAAAAAAAAATTGAACGAATTAAAAAAAAAATATATATATAAAAAAAAAACAAATGGTTACTTACTTCTGCAAGGAAGGAGTGAGGGGGGCGCGGCCGTGCGGTTGACAGTGTATCAGACTCCCCCCTCCCTTCTCCTCGTTTCTCCCCTGCCGAAGTAAGCAACCATTCAAGTCATCAGTCAAGTCCATCAGAGATTTAGGAGTTGTTTTGGACTATAAACTGACATACAACGAGCATATAGATAATACAGTAAATAAATCACTGAAATTACTTGGCTTCATTAACAGAATATCCTCTGATTTTACTAATGTCCGTACAATCAAAACTCTGTATTGCTCAACTGTTCGCCCTCTTCTTGAATATGCCTCAGTGGTCTGGTCTCCATTCTATGTCAATCGCATTAATCACATTGAATCAGTCCAACATCGCTTGCTTCGAAAAATAGCGTGGATGCTTGGACTAGAGAGAGATAATTATTCTTATGCTGAAATAGAGTCAATGTTAAATATTTCTAGTCTACAAAAACGTAGAACTAATATTGACTCCATATATATGTTCGGCATACTAAATGGTATAATCGATGTTCCATCATTACTGGGACAAGTAAAATTCAATATCCCGACTCGTAGATTGAGAAACAATGAAGTACTGTTCATCGATCAGCATAGAACAAACTATGGCCTAAATTCTCCAATGACCCGCCTTTGTCGTATTGTTAACTCAAGACAGGATCTGGACTTTTTTGGTTTAAGTTTACAACGATTTAAACGAGCACTACATAAATAGTCCAGATCTTGTCTCGATGTCCCTTATGTTTGTCAATGCTTCTTTCTTTTTTCTTTAAATGTTTTAAACTATTCTTTTATTGTTATATTTAAACCTTATAAATTGTATACATGGACAATGTCCGTTAATAAATAAATAAATAAATAAATAAATAAATAAATAAATTTGTTTTTTTTATATATTATATTTTTAAAGATTTCAGTCGTTCTAAAAAAATATTTTAATGAGCCAATATGTCTTCTTGCTCATACTGATCATCGTGGTTTCGGAAGTGACAGGGTTTAAAGAACACCCTGTATACAAGAATGATAAAAAATGAAGAAAATCAATATAGGATGTGAGAGACGCCGCGCCGCGCCGTGTCTCCGATGCATTAAACATTAAGAGATGCTTTTTCTTCTTCTTCTTCGTTTTTTTAATGGCCTTTTCACCTCTCAACTCGGGTGTTCTGGCCAGTGTCGAGTTTTTGGAGAGATGCTACAACTGCTTCGCAGAGATAAAGACTGTAAAGTATAAAAACAATTATGCCTTATATGTAGAGAAGCTCATAAGGTCGATACTTTGAAGATCAATAGAGGACAGGAAAAATGCAAGAAATGTCCAAATGTTATATAAATTATTTTTTTTAAATATTGATCTTAATCATCCTGCATTTACCATATTGACCTATAAGACGTTTTGCGATTGAGAAATTATAAATAAATTGTTAATTTGTTAAATATCTTCCGAACAATCGGTCTTTTATCCGTCGAAATGAGATATTTTGTACCATAGGAACAATGATAAATATTTTTTATTCAGGAACAATGTATCCTTTTTTTTTCATGTTCAGTTGAAGAAAACAAATCGATATAAATTGGTTTATAATACAAACAAGTAGAAAGATTTATAGATCCGATCGGATTTATGGATATAGTAGAGGAACGAGATACTTTTTTATATGTCTTGACATTTTTAACAGTATATACTCCCTCGCATAGTAAAGAGACTCCCGGACGAAATAAAGAATAGTGATATGAATAAAAACAAAGTAAAATTGGTATTAAAAATCTTTTTCTTAAATTCTAAGTTTAGTGTGTAAAAAATAAAAAAAAAAAAAAAAAAAATGGGGAAACCAAACAATTTAAAACAATGTCAAAAAAGTGTTTGTTTATTATTTTTTAAATATTTCGTTATCAAAAAAGACTTGATTTACTTGTATTTAATTTTTTAAACTTTTATTTTATTGAAATTTTTAAGATTTTAAAAAAAATATTTTATGTAAACATTATTATATTGTGTTACAAAAATGTTTAAAGAGAGAAATCCCTGCAAAAAAACTGCTTTTGCAGTTTGGCGGGAATTAAAAAAATTGTTTAGAATTTAAAAAAATAAAAAAAATATATAAAAAAAAATATAAAAAAAAACGAAAATGAGTTAAGTTTATAGGAGTTCCGGAAAAGCCTCAATTTATAAATTTTAAATGAAAAATATATTTTTCAAGAATTTCTTATAACAATTCAGTCAGATGAATCTCTTTACAACAATAAAGGTTTCAGCTCTTTAACTTCACTTAAATCAACAAATGGAAGAATTGAAGATATATGGATGTTCAAACATAGGCAAAATTGTGAATGTTACACAGTGTGTAAAATGGCCACTAAAACCAGCCAATGACAGGTCATAAGCCCTGTAAATGCCTAGACTTCCATATTCCCCTATTAAAGGTATTCTCCCTCCCTGTTGTAATTTGTTAATTTCTTAAGGGTTTGAACGAATTTCTTCTCAAATTGTGGTCTTTATTAATGCCTATTTCGTAAAAAAACTTTAATGCTCGATTTATGCAGATTTGCGTTTTGGTCTGTTGGATAAAAACGAACTGAGGCGACGATGATTCTGAGGTAAAATGTAACAAAGATTGTAATTAAACTTCAATAATATCAAGTTAGTAAATTGTAATTTTTATTGATCGGATTATTCATTTATTCATTTCTAAATACATTATTTAACACATTCACTCACTTATTTTAGCTTTTTAAGCTGTGTCCTTACTTTCTAAGTCATAATAAATAAGAACAAAAAAAATTGTTATTTAATAACACAACTAAAATTAATGTTATAATTATATATCAATAACACAAAGCTTTTTGCAATTTAAAGACACAGGCAACTCTTTCGATTTCTTTAAGTGCCTGGTTAAAAAGTTTGTATTAAGGCTGGTGTTTAGTAAAATTTTATTTACTTACATAATACACAATATAATCCAAGTTATGTGATATGATGAATATCATACAAGACTGCTAAACTATACGAGTTTACGTACTACAGAGCAACGTTTTGATTTGAAAGAAATACCAGCGGGCGGGAGACTTGCAAAAATTAAAACTGTATTTTTAAAGTACTTTTAAATATTTGTAGACAAGCACTGTTTACGGAGTTTGATAGTAAATTCAGCAAAAAATAAAAATCTCATTATGAATGTCACGCGGAAGTCTAGGCGTTTCCAGAGCTTATGACCTGTCACTAGTTCAAGTGATCATTTTACGTTATGGGTAACATTCACAAATCTGCCTAAGTAAAAATATGCGTATTTCTCACATTCCTCTTTAGTAGAGGTCAACAAAAGACAGGTTTCAAATAAGACGGACAGTTATAACCAAAGACATTAATAATTAGGAAGGCTTGATAAACAATCGCCGAAAAATGCTTGGTCGTTAAGTTGATTACGACAGAAACAACCCCCTTTCTTTATGCGTTATTCAACATTTCTTATCTCAGTTACAAATGTTTTGCTATTCAATGAGAAGAAAGGTCAACGAATTATCCCTCAGCATCATTAATCTTGACAAATTCCTTACTTAATTTGAGTCTCAATGTCTTAATTTACCTTCTGTCAACAGTCCAACGTAATTTAATACCATTATCCTGTCACAAACAAAATGGAGAAGACTAAGGAGTAATAATTTGACGTCTTTGTTAAACAGTTGTTAAATAATAACTAATCTCTTCTTATTACAGGGGGAAATATCAAATTACACAATTGAAAATTATCCTTTCAATATAACTCGTAAAAGCGTGGTGCTTATGTTCTAAATTGCCGGACAATTTAAACGTGGCTTACTTTTGTTGAAATTGTTTTTTTTTTCTTTTACATTATGCATTTTCTTATATGTTATTCATTTAATTTGGTCACGTATTTTCATGATAGACAACTTAAAATTCGCATTATTTTAAATACGAGTTCCTTCGTGAATAATAAAGAGAACACGGGAAAATGAGTAGGGTAAACGATATGGTAATGTTTTTTTTTATTTTTTTAAATTTAATCGGCATTCACTTCGTAACATTCATTATACATTATTATGAAAATAAAACTTTTTATCAGTGTTACACAATTTTATTATTTTACAAGAACACAACTATAGTTTGGGGAGAGCACTCCTCCCATCGACGGGTGATATAAAACGGTTTTATATCACCCGTCGATAGGAGGAGTGCTTTCCCGAAACTATAGTTGTGTTCTTGTAAAAGAATAAAATTGTGTAACACTGATAACAAAGTTTTATTTTCATGATATAGTAATGGGCCACCCCCCAGTGATCGGACAATTTCAAGTTTGATGAGAAAAATAAGAGAATGTGAACTCATATTTAAATATTTACTCAAAAAATATCTCTAGATATAAAGTATAAATGATTTAAAACACCAACACATGACATAATTAGCACAACTAAAAAATCATAATAAAAAAAAATCGAACAAGTTTCAACACATGTTCTTGTGTCAGCAAAACAATCGTGTGTTTGTTTAAGAATTCACTATGTTTGAAATGTAAAAACTTTTTATTTTTGATTTTTTTTGTATTAATTTTTCAAACACAATCTGTCAATGGTATAATCAAACTATTTTAAATGATTATTTTGTGTATTTCTTTATAAATGCTGTATGATGCAGGTGGCCATTAACTGTATTAAATTTAAAGTACATTTCAATGATGGGCCAGGGTGGCCGATCACAAAATGATTCGATTTTGTAACTAACATTGAAGTCCAAGAACGGACGCAGCAGCCTCCTATAACGAGCGTCTTGAGGATGCAATGGTGGACATGGCTTAGAAGAAAGTAAGACTCTTCTTTCCGTCGATGACGATCTTTTGACTTTATTCGGCGGAACTAAGGGGTGCTGGATTTACGCGGGAGGAGGCGAGAGTGCTGGATGGCGATAGGGTCTCTTGGAGGCAACTGGTGATGTCCACATGCTCGACTTAGGAGAGGATGTAGAAAATAAGAAGAAGGCGAAGAACTAGAGTTTTTGCCCGGCTTTGCTCGGGATTTGGTTTAGTCAATTTTCGTTAGTTCTAAAAAAATATGGTCCTCTTATTTTAATTTTGTATTCCTTGCGAGGTAATTTCATATGAAAATACGAGTAGTTATCTATGTACATATATTTAAATTTAACGTCGCTACAATTAACTGTATGTTTTATTTTATACCGAAGAAAGACAAGAAAAATTTAGTTTAAAAACAGCTTGGTTGATTTTAACAAATCATAAAAAAATTCCTCAATACAAATCATTAGTAAAAATATATTACAAAAGTAATGGAGAATGCACGTGTGTTATCTGTTCATTAGAATTACTTAATATAACGACTTTTTACCCTTTGTTTTTCAGAAATCATAATTGATAAAAATCACCCTCACGAAGGATAGGACACATAAAATAAAATACTTAAACTCATTAACATAGCATTATATCAACTCATTAGTTAACCCGAAAAAAATTTGAAAATGATACTTAAGATAAAAATAACTTTATTTCATTTACTTTCATATAATTTTGAATTATCTATCCTTACCTCTGTTTTGTATAAATACATTGAACTACTTAATAAAGATACCACTCTCGAAGATGTCGCGAAAGCGATGAAACCGGTCACTGGATTTTCCAAATTTGCGGATTAAAGCATCACTCGTCTTTTATTCATATAATAAATAAACGTATTTGTTTATAAAATACCTTAAGTCAAAACTATTACTCTATTTGTATAATAATGATTTTTAATTTCTTACATTTGATTAGCTAGGCATTTATAATTAAGTAGTTTTACTTTTTCTATTTTGTATTATTGTTTTATTAGTATAGGACTACTTACGCTCTAAAGATAGAAAATCTCCATCTTAGAACAGGCTGTGCCATGTTAAATGGAGACTATTATAAACAGAGAACACTCCGTTTTCATTTTACATTAATTGGTTTTTTATAGATTCCCTTTTATTAGGTATATATATTTTTTTTATGCAATAAATTTATAAATAAAAAAAAATAAAAAATAAAAAATAAAAAATTAATAAAAATAAGAAAAAGGAAAAAAGAGGGAAGGAGGAGAGATTAAGGAAGAGAAAGGAAATGTTTATTCAGACGTGATTTAAACATAGATAATGTAGTAACATCTTTGATGGTGGATGGGAGATGATTACACAGTCGAGCCGCATGGACACTACATGAGTTAGAGAAGAAAGAGGAATTGTGAATTGAATTAGTATTGCACCTGTAGGCGACACAGCAAGAAGCGGCAGCAAGTACTAGGTTTAGATATTTGACAGTATTTGACTTTCTGATAGTAAAGTAAAGGAAAAAATGCAAAATATATTGCTGAGAGAAGAAATAAGAGCATCGTTAAATCATCGAGTTGACACAATCTGTACCTATGGTTACTTACCGCCATATATCACGTTTAGATTCGGATCGATTTATTTGTTTTTAAGGCGAACAGAAGAAATATTTTTCAAAAAGTACTCCACTCAAAAGAACATACTATATTACTAGTGGAATAAATCATCCCGGGTACAATCTTGGGATTCCAGGAAAGTGTTAGTCCAAGAGAAATAAAATGAAGAATACGTCACACGCGTAATGCGCGTTAATTCCAAATAAAGGCAATGACTAATGGGTAATGGGGTCGTTACTATAATCTCAGATTCTCAGATTGTATGTTCACTCTGAGTATCACAACTCACCGAGTCCAATATTGTTTTCTTGAAAACTCTACATTAACGTTACTTTTATCCGCTTCTTTTACAAATCAGAGAACACTTAAGATTTGACGACTTGGATGGCGGTGGCTTTTTGTTCTGAAAACACTTACTTTTTGTTTATTTTTTTATTTTTTCAACCAGCGCTGTTTTGTTCGCAAATAACATTGTGGCTGTTTTATTTTTAAAAAGCATTAAAACACTACGTTATCGTGTCTACCCAGTCGTTTTCTATAATCTAAAAAACAGCAAAAAATATATTCTGTATTGCAAACAGTTCTACGGATATTTTTCATTTAAAATCTAAATGTTGCGTCATAATGTAGTAGTTGATGTCCGTTACACAGAAAAAGGGGTATTTAGACAAATAAGTTAATATTTTAAATAAATCACGATAACTTTGTATTTTTAGTAGGTATCATTCTATTGAAGCAAAAAATATTTTTGATAATGAACTATTTGTGCTCTTCCTTTTTATATCCATCTTTTACAAAGAATAAGGCCAGTTGCAGCCAGCATAGACTGTTTTACATTCCAATATACAGGACCATCCTGCCAATGGTCATGCTTGTTGGAAGGGCTATCTCTATGTTAAACGATATACTTACTGTAAACTATTTTTTATTATTTGTTTTTAACAATAATTTGTTAAAACCATTTTTTTATACGTATACGTATATGTAAATGTGTATATTTTTTTGTTTAAATTCTTTACAAGTTATTTACAATTTGCTTTTTAATTCAATTATTTTTCTTATATCCATATTTTTAAATATTTTTTTCTTTTTTACTATGTAAAGTTTCACTTTTTATTTTGCATAGCAGTATGCTTTTTATTTTTTCTACGTGTTTACAAAAAAGGGTTGTTTATCTTTTAAATTATTACACACTACGTTTCTTACTTTTTTGAAATATTATTCTCTGGATATTATGTATACTTATGTGTTATTTTTATAGATACCTAATTGTATTTGAAAGATTTCTATATGTATTAATAAAGATATTCCATTTTGTAATGTACATATATATATATATGAACATTGAAAATGATTACGGCGCACCTTTGATCAATTTTAAAATAGAATCACTACAAAAAAGGCGCCTTAGATATGATTTAATTTTTCTTTTCAAAATTCTCAATAACATAGTTGATTCGCCGTATCTTTTACAAAATATTGGTTTTCGTTGTCCTCTTCGCTATACTAGATTAAATTCCCTTTTTTATGTACCAACTTGTAAAAACAATTATACCTCGAATTCATTCATTAGACGTACCTGTAGAAATTATAACGGACTCAGTATTGATGTAGACATTTTTAACTGCACGTTGCATTTGTACAGAAAATTTCTTCATGGGGTCGATTATTTGGGATAGTTGCTGAATGTGCATCTTGAGTGGTTTATGCTATGTATATGTGCCGCATGTAGTGTATATGTAAATGCTTCTCTAATTGTTAACATTTTCTCATATTTAAACATGTTCCAATTGAATTCTATACTTAACTGCTCAAACTATTGCCTTGATCTAATCTTTAGCAATAATTCTAATTCTACTGTCATTGAATCCATTGATCCATTATTACCAGTCGATAAACATCACCCTCCACTTTCTGGAGATATTTGCCATTCATTTTCTAATAACTTACTCAAACCTAATGACTCATTATATCTTAAATTTAAAGATGGTGATTATGCTGGCCTCAGTCAATATCTTTCAGAAATTGATTGGAACAGTATTCTAAGCAATTCTCATATAAATGATGCAGTCATCTTATTTAATGATAAAGTCGCAATTGGGATGGAACAATTTATCCCAAAAGGAAATTTTATTCAACCTAAGTTTCCAAAATGGTTTAGCTCTGATTTAAAGACTCTGATTTTGAAAATGAAAAGGATCCACAAACTTTATAAACAAACTGGGAATCTCAAATTTTATCAACAATTTTCTCAACTAAGAGAACTTGCGAAGTCTGAATCATCCAATTGTTATAGATCATACATCAATGAAACTGAAACAATGTTGTCCATAAATCCCAAAAAGTTTTGGAGTTTTGTTTCTAATAAGCGTTTCAATAACGATCTGCCAATAAGTATGTTTCTTAAAGATAAACACGCATCTAATGGTACCGACATAGCTAATCTTTTTGCAACGCATTTTTCTTCAGTATATGTTAATAATTCTTCCAATGTTAATTCCTTATTTAGCTATACTAATACTGTAGACGTGAATAATTGTGAAGTGTCAGCTGAGGATGTCAGAATCGCTCTAAGTAAACTTGGTAATGGTAAATGTATTGGTCCAGATGGTATTCCTGAAATACTACTATCAAATTGTAAATCTAGTCTTGCCAAGCCTCTGTCTTTACTGTTTAATATGTCTTTAACAACGAGTGTATTTCCTGATATTTGGAAAATTTCTATAATAAGACCGATATTCAAATCTGGTGATAAATCTAACGTAACTAACTATAGACCCATTTCAATGATATCTCCTGTACCTAAACTATTCGAATCAATTATTACAAAAAATAACACCTATATTTAAAAATGTGCTGATTGAGGAGCAGCATGGATTTAGGACAGCCAAATCAACGACGACCAATTTGCTTTCTTTTACTGATACTATTTTTACAGCGTTCGAGAATAATCTTCAAGCTGATGTACTGTATACAGACTTCTCCAAGGCCTTTGACAAAGTTGATCACAACATTTTATGTGCTAAACTTCGTGCTGTAGGCATTAGAGATCCCTTTTTATCGTTTTTAAAATCCTACCTCTCACATAGAAAACAAAGTGTAAAAATCAATAACTTCATATCAAATAGCTTCCTAGTAACTTCTGGTGTACCACAGGGTGCCCACTTGGCCCCTCTTCTATTTAATCTGTTTGTTAATGATGCTGCTAATGTTTTTTCTTTTACAAAATTCTGGCTTTTTGCTGACGATAACAAGATACTTAAGCTAATTAAAAATATTGATGACTGTGTTAGACTCCAAGAAGACATAAATGCATTTCATACTTGGTGCAAAACTAATAACATGGAACTTAACATCGATAAATGCAAAATTATTTCATACCATAAATGTAAACATCCTTTTATTTTTGATTATAAACTTAATGGCCAAGTTCTTTCGATTGTCACCTCTATAAGAGATCTTGGAGTGATCCTAGATAATAAACTAACTTTTCTGGAACACTTTGATAATATAGTAAACAGATCCTTAAAAATTTTAGGCTTTATTAATAGAACTACGTCTGATTTCCAAAGTATGCTTACACTTAAAACACTTTATTGCTCTTTAGTTCGCCCTATTCTTGAATATGCATCTGTAATCTGGTCCCCTCATTATGCTGTTCATATCAAGCGCCTTGAATCAGTTCAACATCGTTTTATAAGAAAAATTGCATGGATGATGGGATTGGAAAGAGGAGACTATTCATATTCTGATATGGAGAGGTTTTTAAGCATATCAAGTCTTGAAAAACGCAGATGCATTGCAGATATAATCTGCATGTATAAAATTATGAACTGTCTCATTGATGCCCCTGAAATTTTGCAAAAGATTCTTTTTAACGTTCCCACCCGTAGACTAAGAAATAATGAAATGCTTTTCCTCGGTCACTACAGGACCAATTATGGTGCACAGTCGCCTTTGCCCAGAATGATCAGGCGGGTGAACGATCATCAAGATCTTGATTATTATGGTGTAAGGATGTCTTTCTTTACAAATCAGCTAAAGAATCTGTATAGTTAGCCTATGCTTTTTACTTAATCTAAAAAATCTATCATCTGTCTTTGCTGCTTATTTCTGTTCCTTATATTTTTTTATTCCTTTGTAAAAATTTCTTTTAATTGTAATGTTTATAATGGACTTTGTCCGTAAATAAATAAATAAATAAATAAATAAATATGTTTGTGTATGTTTTATACGTGCGTTCATGTGTGTGCGTGGATGGCTCGGAGTGTACATTTGGTATTTTTATTTATTTTAATTTATTACCTCCATGGAAAACGCAAATGTCAACAATTATTCTTTTCTCACTTAAAATTCTTATTTATTTTTTATTTTTTGTCACATTTAATGTTTATATCTTTTTAATTTATGAAAACTTAATTGGTCTTTTTATGTTAAAAAATTGTTGTGTTTAGTACTTATTTTGTATGACTGTATGTTTTCTGAATAAAATAAAAAAAAATTTAATTGAATTGTGTTTTTTCCTGCACCAATTCAATTATTAAAACTCGTACCTTACCTTTAGCCGGTCCGCATTAGTTCAAAGGCTTAAATTCTAGATAATAGGAGGGAAACTCAATGATAATCTCGCGTAATCCATCTCTGCGGGAAATTCACCCCAGATCCCCTAATGTGATGAAAATGGGGTGGTGCACCATCCAAACGTACTAACCTATCGACTTACTATCACGCCGTTCCCTGCAAGAGTAAGTACTCTATGTCTAGAAAGTAAATGTGGATTTCCGCGTCATCCAATCAACATAACATGACAATTTGACTATTTTAACCATATTATTTAGGGATTTTTACCTAAATTTTTTTTGTTGATAAAGAAAGGTTTATAAATTATGAAAATTGAAGAGATTTCTGATCTGTGACAGGTATATTCGAATAAATGTATAAATTAAAAAATGAAGAGAAAAGAAAAGAAAAGAAAAGAAAAGAAAAGAAAAGAAAAGAAAAGAAAAGAAAAGAAAAGAAAAGAAAAGAAAAGAAAAGAAAAGAAAAGAAAAGAAAAGAAAAGAAAAGAAAAGAAAAGAAAAGAAAAGAAAAGAAAAGAAAAGAAAAGAAAAGAAAAGAAAAGAAAAGAAAAGAAAAGAAAAGAAAAGAAAAGAAAAGAAAAGAAAAAAAAAGAAAAGAAAAGAAAAGAAAAGAAAAGAAAACAAAACAAAACAAAACAAAACAAAACAAAACAAAAGAAGAGAAAAGAAAAAAAAAATAAAAGAAAAACCAAATTAAAATATGCTGAAATTACGAAAATAATATTTAATGCATTTATTTTTAATTTTAATTATTTTTTTAAAAGAATGTGTCTCTCAAACCCACTTTAAACTGTACCAGTGATTTAATGTTTTGTAGTTCCTTGGTTAGAAGATTGAAGGATCTTGGACAAACATGTAAGGAGTGCCTCTGTGGGAACTTATTTCTGCATCCTGGAACTGACAGTTCACTATCAGATCTATTACTAATACGATTCAAATTATTACTAAACGATTCCCTATTCAAGTAAACATATTTCAGGCACTAAAATAAATATAATTTTATAAAACTAAGGAGTCCAATCTCTACGTATAATTTATTACTAGGAAGTAGTCTATGTTTTTTTGTAAATTAATGGAACTCTACACTATCAATGCCCGCGCACATGAAAATTAGCGCAGAAAATAGAACGAAAACAATAGAATTTTTATTCTCTCAGACATTCAGGCCCAAAAGCACTGAGCTCTGTCGAGATCAAATATTCAAAATTAACCTTGGAATGACTACGTGAACCAAATTGTGTCGGTGAATGTAACGGTGTGACGGGTGCCTGGACATTCAAACATCATCGGCAACGAGGCAGCTGATAAATTGGCAAGGCTGGGAGCTGAGACAGCCCCGATAGACCCCGAGCCTTACTGTGGGTTGCCCATATGTGCTCCTCGTAACGAACTTAGGTCATGTTCAACTTCGGCAAAAAGTGCCTGGTCAGCACCATGCGAAAGAACTGATAAAAGAGTATTCGCAACAGTTTGCTTATTACTTAATAAAGCTCAGCCGAAATCAAGCGAGGGTTATCACTAGAGCCCTTACTGCAGATTAAACAAACACCTTACCAGAATTAACCTTTCTAAAACTTCTAAATGTAGGTTCTGCAGTGCAGATGAAAAAACACATATCCACATTAAATGTGAATGTGATGCTTTACACCATAAAATTAGCGTTATTCTCGGAGGACCACTGGTTAAACCCGAGGATGTTAAAGAGCTCGCCCTCTACCTAATACCTAATACTCAATAGCCTGATACTTTACGGATCTGGGCTTGGAGGGGGAGATTTAGCAAAATGAGAACTCTCGCCTTCCACAGGACAGGTCTCAGTGACGTCAGGAGCTTGTACTGCACTGACCCCACCCTTAAGAATAAGAGCCGATCAACTTAGGGCCGATTTAAAAAGGCCAGTAGAAGAGATTCATTAAGGACCGCAAAGCTGGTTAAGTGCCGAATTCAATATATTTAATTTATTTATTTAATATATTCATATTATATTATAATTACTAATGAAAACTTGAGAATTTAAAAACAAGTCAAATAAAATGAATATTTTTTTCAGACACGTTTTTCTATTTTACAAGTAGGTCTCCATCATTTCTTCAGAAAAAAAGTTCAAAACAATTCTAGGAACGAAGAGTAAACATTATTTTTTACTTCCATCAAGTACTAATGTCTCGAAACGGAACTGTAATTCCGAGCTTATTGAGAAGGGTTTTCTAATCTGCATCAACAATAACACTACGCCAAGGGCAAAGGCCGTATTACGAGTTTTACTGTCTGCTTTTATCGCGTTTCTCCGACTGATTGTACGGAAAAAAATTCTCAGCCATAAATCTGACAGTTGTTTTTGTGGATGTCGACCGAAAAATCCCATAAAAATACGCTTTCTCTGAACTCCAATCATTTCCATGTTTCAACTCACTAATTCTATTATATGTAATTATTTATGGGAATATTTCCAGGCTAAAAAATGATACTATTTTATGTAAAATACTATTACTTATCATCCGTATTTTCATACTTACGCGTTAATGTCCGATTTAATAGCCATATTTTATTATTTTAACTTTTCATATAATATCATTTAAGTACACATTCTTCATCATTTAAACACGTATAACATAATGTACTCTTTTAAAAAATGATACTATTTTATGTAAAATACTATTACTTATCATCCGTATTTTCATATTAACGCGTTAATGTCCGATTTTATAGCCATATTTTATTATTTTAACTTTTCATATAATATCATTTAAGTACGCATTCTTCATCATTTAAATACGTATAACATAATGTACTCTTTTAAAAAAATTACTAATGTTAATATGTGCAAGCCTTATCTCCCAATAAAAAACAGCTGTTATTTTTATTAATTAGGTTATTTTAACATTTTTATTTTATCGTGTCTATGTATCTTTTGATATATATTTATGGTTTTTTAGTACAATATTTTGACATATCTCTTCTTTTGACGAGTCTGTTTTTTGGTTGGCTGGAAGATATTGCTTTTAGCAATAAGTCCGCCAAAGTACTTATTCTTTGTACTTGAATGTTTAAATAAATAATACTTTAAATAGATAAACATGGACTAGTATACATGGAATGTACTTTATGGTTTTTGTTATTTATCTCATGTCGGCCTCGTGTTGTAATTTATTTATTAATTTATTTACTTAAGTTAGTTAATATTACATTGTATATTAACTAATATATTTACAATTATAACAAATACTTATTAAATATTTCTTACATAACTACATTATTACAATAAACATAACATTTTTTTTTTAAATCCGTAAGTTTTCTTTCATTCTTCATACTTTCAGGCATCTCATCATACAGTTTTAACCCTTTATACATTAAGCTATTTTGTGATTTTGTTTTTTTCTTAAGTGGTAGTCTTATCCTATTTCTATTTCTTGTCCTATATTTATGTACATTTCTATTTAATATAATTTCACTTATAAAATACTTTGGCATGAGATTATTAAACACTTTATATATAAATACAAATACATTATACAATAGTCTTTTCTTTATTCCTATCCAGTTCAATTGTTTTCTCATTTTTTCAACACTATTATATTTGCTTTTTTTCAGTATAATTCTCATTGCTCTATTTTGTAGTATTTCAAACTTGTTTATGTCTCCCTCGTTAGCTAAATATAATATAGTAGAGCAATAGTCCCAATGAGGGGCAATTATTGTTTTGTATATAAGTTCTGCACTCTTTTTATTTATTTTTTGGTAATGGTCAGCGCGTTTGCCTACCACGCAAGAGGTCTCGGTTTCGATCCCTGACATGGTTGATATGAAATATTATTTAAAAGGGTGCTTTTACTCTAGAATATTTCATAGTCCCTGGACTGGTACCTGAAGCGTCAAACTGATCATATCACCTTCGTGTAACAAAAAAGATCAAGATACGCTGCAATTTGTGTACCAATGCAGTGCCCTATGCACCATTAGGTGTGGAAAGGGAAATGATGATGATTATTATAGTCTCATCTATATTTATTAACATTTCCCTTTTAAATGCACCACGGGAAAACACACCTTTATAAAATATAAATATTGACAAACAAAATATTTACTTACTAATGCTTTTTTTAATTGCGAGTTTTCGTAAAACAGTTGAATTGAGAATCTTTGATTCAACAGAATTGTCAAAATAAAAGGAAAGAATAAAAGTGAACTTTTATTAGGTGTAAATGTTCGATGTCACATAAGTGGCTTGTAAATCTTCATACAAAATGGAGTATAATATGTGAAAATATGATAAATCTTGTTATAACGGGCATTCTTATAAATCCATCTACCCCTAGCAACAATATTTACAGAGGGAATTGAGAACTTGTCGTTAACTCTTAAAAGACTGCGGTAAATAATCCCTTTGCGCGCGGTGATGTAACATCGTGTTACCTCTAGTAAAAGACGGAATATTCTAAAGTTCAGACATTTAAAAAAAATGAAAAACATAGAGACATACTGTTTTATAATTCCTTTTCCACAATGTATGCAAATAAACATATAATTTGGCTCTGTTATATCAAATTAAAATAAAAATCACAAATACGCCGCTCATGCTACGCGCGTGCGTCCCCCATCATTGCCATCAACCGACTGAAGACTAAATCTGTTTTCGACGACACCCGCCGCAGAACAGCATCTCTGTCTTCCTTGTTATGACTTTTATATTCGTGCTCTCTTGTGTAAAGCATCTGTATAGATGTTTTGTTAAATTAGCGGACATTGATTCTTCGCATAGCAAGGATAAATATTTTTTGTATCAACATTTAGTATAGTTATACAAATTTTACTTTACAAATCAGGTGTGAAAATGTCCATTTGAAGATTACAAAAAATACAAATTCATAATTTTAAAACATAAGAGAGATATATTAAGTCTTGTGTCCTATGTCGACTAGTGTGACATCACAGCCACACAAGAGTTAAAAGTAATTCGAGGTCGATTGAAAACACATAATATAAATACAATTATTTCAGTCACAGTTATAAAGTTTTATTATTATACGTGAAAAAATCGATAACCATTTGTTTATAAAGTAATGAAATTCATCGATTAGTTAAAATTCTGAATAATTCTGATAAATTTGTATTTTTGTTAAAAATGCGTTGACTAAATCGATAAACGTGTATGTTTTTTTAAAAATTGGATCAAGATTTCTTTTTGTAATCAGAATTTTTTTATATTTTTTTACTGAAATTTATTAATGAATCCTCGTGCATTACATACATTAAATAAAATATTTTTCTTTTTGAAATTAACATTCTACAGATAATGAAAATATGTTAAAGTCTTTTGTAAAGATTGTCTTGAGTATTTTGTTGAGTTTTTTCTGGTGGTATATTGTATAATTTCAGTCCTTTGTTTATTAATCTCGATTCTCGACTGTCCTTGTCTTGTTTTAGAAAAATGTATGTGATATTGTTCTGATATTCTCGTATTCTATCCATGTTTACTACAATTTTTTTCAAGTTTTAGTTCTTCGTTTACAATAATTACATCAGTGACTAATTTATGAATAAATTTTAAGGATTCTAGTTGAAAGAGTTCAGTTTCATTCGATTATTTAGTTTGTTTAAAAAGTTCTTTAGTTGCCGTTAAATAAGGGAGGTCATAAGCTTATTTTGATATTTTATTTTGCTGTCTTCGTAGTCTATTTATGTCTTTTTGATTTCCTGCTCCCCGTGGTAGTAGTTTCTGCTACTAATGGTAGCATGTCTTGATCATATTTGTTACATGTAGGTAAGATGATCAATCTTACGCTTCAGGCGAAAGTCCAGGGACTATGCAATATTCTAGAGTCGAAACACCGTTTTAAAATAATATTTCATGCCAAACCATGCCGAGAATTGAATCTGGGACCTCGTATTTCCGTAAAACTAACGATTAAAAATGGAATAACGCATTGTTTTTCAATAATATAAATTATTAACAATAACATAATGAAATAATACCTAATTATATTTACTTGATAATAATCACAATATTATTTGCACCACAATAGGCCAGAAGATCCAGGCTTGTGAAATATTTCACTACATCACTTTTTATTATAATTTAATTAATTTTACTATGTATTTTTTATCGTTAATTATTTATTACGGCTTACTACGGGCACAGCCTGAAATGCTTAAATAAATTCATGAATACGAAAATGAGTGTAATTTTTAATGAATAAATAAATAATATAAATGAGTATGTGCATATTTTTATTTCAAGTTTACTCATATATTGTGTCGTCTGCTAACTTCTGTGTGGCCTCCGCAGTCAGTCGGATCATAGTAGTTGCATATATCATATTTAAATTTTTACATGGTTTCATACATTTTCGGTTTTTGGAACAAAGTTTTGATTCTTAAAAAAAGACTCGATAATGTCGCCACTTTGCTAATTAAATTGTTGATATGAATTGTCCATGTCAATTGTCTGTATATTGTTAGTCTCAAGTATTTACCATGTTCAATTACAGTTAGTCGTTTATCATTTATGTAAGCATTTATTTTATGTTTTTTCTTCTGGATTCAAAATGGAAAATATTACATTTTTCTTCATCGAGTTTAAGTAAGTTTGTGTTTAGTCAACATAGTTAGGTCTTCGTTTATGTCATTGTTTGTGAATACGTCTGTTTAATTTTTATAGAATAGTCCAATGTCGTCGGCATATATAATTATATTTCCTTTAAAATTGTACAGTAATAAGTCATCGATATATAAAATATATAATAGTCGACCCAAAATAGATCCATGTGGTACTCCAAAATTTACTATTTGTGTTTGACTTTTTTTTTCATTTATGTTGATATATTGCTTCCGATTTGTTAAGTATGATTTCAGTAGTTTACATTCTTTGAAATTTTACTCCTTCATATCTGTGAAAAATAATGAACTATTCAGTTTAAATAAAAATAAAAGAAAAATTATTTCGTAAATAACATTTGAAAATCTCACATGAAGAAATAAACATAACTTACAGTTAAATGCGCATATGTACACGTACGCTCTACCTTCAAACATTGTTGCGTTATATATCGTCACACACCATTATGCATAAATGTATAAATAAAAACAGAGATTTTCAACCCGTAATATCCCTATTCAAAGGGCAGTAATAAATCAAACAAGTTTATACGAGTATATATATATTATGAATAAAAACGCACCGTCGGCGTCGCGTCGTTCAACAATTAAGGGTAAAATCATTCATTAACTTAATATAAAAATAATATCTGAAAAACTAGGGAATTTTTATGCATTATAACTATAGACGTATTACCAATACCGACAAACAATCCCTATTACTGTGTTGAACTCAACCGACAATTTAAGATTTTCAATCTAAAAAGTAGGCGTTCCTTTGTGAGAGATAACTTTCGTATATATACAAATGCAGGATCGCTCAATCAGATGAATATGTAACAACTTGGCAATTGCGACATGAATATCTTTCTTTCGAAAGGAAAACCTTTAATAAATTATCCTCAATCCGTGAGAGCATTATAAGATATACAAAAAAATTAAATATTTTTTCGTATTGTGTTTTTCATCTTTCAAATACTCAGTTTAATTTGACATTTATAAAAAAAGAACTCAACCAATGATATTCTGAAATTGACTTGAGCGATTGAAAAATACAAGAAAATGAATAAACAACAACAAAAAATAATATTTTTACCATTAATTAATGTCAAAAACAGAAAAGTACAGCTAAATATATTATGTTTTACATAATAACTGTCTTATAAGCTCTGTTAATGCCCATTCATTCATCAAATGAGGAGTTAGTACGTCAGGCTTATTATGTCTAACTAAAATCGACAAAATTGACGTTACGTTGTCCCGTTTTCTACATCTCAAAACTGAACCTATTTTGTAATTTTTTTAAAAAAAGAGTTTGAGAATGAAATTTTTGTTGTCGGTAGCTTTTATGTTTTTCAAAATTATTTACCATATTTGTATAACTAACGCCCGACGATGGTCCCAGCTCCTATAAAAAACAATCGATCAAAAAAGTAAAACATTAAAGACACGCCAATGGTAAATATACATAGTGTAAAAAAAAACACTATTATAGTGCTATAATCCAGTAAGTTAATACGGAAATATATTTGTATGAAGAAAAGTCAGACCGCATTTCCTCTTAATTTAGTCCGCTTTGTATGATACTTCTAATAATATTTGTCAAAAAACATAAAATATTTCTTTCCTTTTTTAAAAAAAAAAGAAAAATACTCAAATGTTTACTATTTACTGAAATGTTTAAATTTTACTATTTTCCCAAAAGCCGTAAATAACTTATGCTGGAAAAATGGAAATCGAGTTGTGGTAGAGTAGGATTCAAACCTCGGACCTTTGGTTCGTAGGTCTACAATACTACCACTGGACCACAACCCGGTTCATTATATAAACATTATATTCTTTTCTAAAATTTCATTTTACAGTACATTCAAAACAATACCAAAAAAAATAGTGTAAACTTCTTGGAAACCATAGCAGTCAGACGATGACTTGAGAGCGATGAAACCAGTTGTTGGTTCATCAAACCAAGTGGATTAAAGCGTCAACCTGTGATTTATTAAAAGTTTATTTTATTTATTAATATAAGAAATTCCAGTAACTAATTTCAATCTTTTACAAATCGTT